>NW_004444004.1:6948295-6961800 GCF_000243295.1 Trichechus manatus latirostris | reverse complement strand
AAAAATAAAATATTTATTATAAAGTTAAAAAAAAGATGCATTGCATTTGACAAATATGCTGCAGAAGACTTCTTTAAAGTGTCGAAAAGCAAAGATGTCACCTTGAAGAGTAAGGTGCGCCTGACCCAAGCCATGGTATTTTCAATCTCATCATGTGCATGTGAAAGCTGGACGATGGATAAGGAAGACGAAAGAATTGATGCCTTTCAATTGTGGTGTTGGCAAAGAATATCGAATATACCATGGACTGTCAAAAGAACAAAGAAATCTGTCTTGGAAGAAGTACAACCAGAATGCCCCTTACAAGCAAGGTTGGCGAGACTTCTTTCCACATACTTTGGACATATTATCATGAAGGATCAGTCCCTGGAGAAGGACATCATGCTAGGTAGAGTAGAGGGTGAGTTAAAAAGAGGGAGACCCTCAAGGAAATGGATAGACACATTGGCTGCAACAATGCGCTCAAGCATAACAATGATTGTGAGCATGGTGCAGGACCAGGCAGTGTTTTGTTCTGTGGTACATGGAGTTGCTATGAGTCGGAACCAACTTGATGGCACCTAATAACAACAAGTGTTGAAAACCCTATGAAGCAGTTCTACTCTGTACACATGAAGTCGCCATGAGTTGGGATCTACCCACTATGAGTTAGAACCAACCCATGGTCACCTAACAACAACAACAGTGACTAGCAAAGGTTTCTAGATGGTGAAAACAGTTTGCACTCGACTATTAACCTAAGGATTGGCAGTTCAAACACATCCAGTGGTGCCACGGAAGATGGGTCGGTTTATCTTCTTCCATTAAGATTATAACCAAGAAAACTCTGTGGAGCCATTCTACTCTGTAACACATGGGGTCACCACAAGTCGGAATCAACTAGATGGCAATGGGTTTTTGTTTGTTTGTTTTATTTTGTTTTTTAGTAACTACCGACGTTGAGCATCTTTTCATGTGTTTGTTGGCCATTTGCATATCTTCTTTGGTGAAATATCTATTCATGTCCTTTGTCCATTTTTTGATTGGGTTGTTTGTCTTTTTTGCTATTAAGTTGTTGGAGCTCATTATATATTTTGAAGATTGTACTAGTTATCTAGTGCTGCTATAATAGAAATTCCACAAGTGGATGACTTCAGCAAACAGAAATTTATTCTCTCACAGTTTAGGAGGCTAAAAGTCTGAATTCAGGGCACCAGCTCCAGAGGAAGGCTTTCTCTCTCTGTTTGCTCTGGGAGAAGATCCTTGTCATCAATCTTCCCCTGGTCCAGGAACTTCTCAATGCAGGGACCCTGGGTCCAAAGAACACACTCTGTTCCCGGCTCTTCTTTCTGGGTGGTATGAGGTCCCTCCCCTCTCTGCTTGATTTTCTCTTTTATATCTCAAATGATATTGACTCAAGATACAACCTAACCCTATAGATTGAGTCCTGCCTCATTAACATAACTGTCTCTAATCCTGCCTCATTAACATTGTAGAGGTTAGGATTTACAACACAAAGGATAATCACAGCAAATCACAAAATGGTGGACAACCACACAATACTGGTAGTCATAGCCAAGTTGACACACATTTTTTGGGGACACAATTGAATCCATAACAAATATTAAACCTTTATTAGATATATAGTCCCCGAAAATTTTCTCCCTATCTGTAGGTTGTCTCTTCACTTTGTTGACAAAGTTTTTTGATGAAGATAAGTTTTAAATTCTGATGAAGTCCCATTTACCTATTTTGTCTTTTGTTACTCATGCTTTCAGTGTCATAACTAGGTCCCAAAGCATTATCACTATGTTTTCTTCTAAGAGTTTTATAGGTTTAGTTCTTACATTTAGGTCTTTGAACCATTTTCAGTTAGTTATTGTATATGGTGTGAGCTATGGTATGGGTCTAACTTTATTCTTTTGCATGTGGAAATCCAGTTGTTCCAGCACCATTAATTAAAGAGACTATTCTTTCACCATTGAATGGACTTAGCATCCTTGTTGAAAATCAGTTGACCATGGATATATGGGTTTATTTCTGGACTCTTAATTCTATTTCTTTTGTTTATGTATCTATCATTATACCAGCACCAGACTGTTTTGACTACAATAGTTTTGTAATACGAGTTCAGGAAATGTGAGTCCTCCTACTTTGTTGTTTTTATTACAAGATCAACTATTCGAGGTCCCTTGCCATTCCATGTAAATCTGGGGATTGGGGTACCCATTTCTGCAAAGAAGGCTGATGGAATTTTGATAGGTAGTTCATTGAATCTATAGATTGCTTTAGGGAGTATTGACATCTTAACAATATTAAATCTTCTGATCCATGAGCATGGAATGTCCTTCCATTTATTTAGTTCTTCTCTATAATTTCTTTCTGTAATGTTTTATAGTTTTCAGGATACAAATCTTTCACTTCCTTGGTTAAATTTATTCCTAGATATTTTATTCTTTTAGACAGTATTGTAAATGGAATTGATTCCTTAACTTCCTTTTCAGATTTCTCATTGCTGATGTATAAAAACCTGACTGATTTCTGTATGTTGACCTTGTATCCTGCAAGTTTGCTGAATTCATTTGTTAGCTCTAGTAATTTTCTCGTGGATTCTTCAGGGTCTTCTATATATATGATCATATCCTCTGCAAAAAGGGATAGTTTACTTCCTTCCTTCTTATTTGGGATACCTTTTATTTCTTTTCCTTGCCTAATTACTCTGGCTAGAACTTCTAGTACAATATTGAATGGCAGTGCTGAGGGAGGGTATTCCTTGTCTTATTCTTGATCTTAAGTTGAAAGTCCTCAGTCTTTCTCCATTGAGTATGATGTTAGCCATGGACTTTTCATAAATGCTCTTTATCATATTGAGGAATTCCTCCTCTATTCCTAGCTTGTTGAGTGTTTTTATCATGAAAAGGTGCTAGATTTTGTAAAATGGCTTCTTTTTATTGATTGAGATGGATAAGATCATATGGTTCTTATCTTTTGTTCTATTAATGTTGGGTTGTTGGTTTTTGTAAGTTTTTAAAACTACAAATTCAGTTTCTTTAATAGATGCAAGACTATTCCAGTTATTTATTTTTTCTCAAGTGAGCTTTGGCAATTTGTCTTTCAAGTTTTGGTCCATTACTATTGGTGTTTTAGCCACTGACACCATCCACCACTCTGTGACTGGGGCCCACTCTTGTTACAAAGCAGCACAAGAAAAAAATTGGGAAACTCACCACCATGCAGGTTGCTTCTCCAAATTTTGATTTCCTTCCAGTAATCTTCCTGCTTTTGTTAACTTTTAAGATTCCTCAAGCACTTGTTTTTTGTATTTGTACATACTTTTTAATTGTAATCGGTTGGAAGAATGGGTTTACATTGCCAAAACAGAACTATAACTATGAGAGATCTGCTTTTGAATCTTTACTCTTCCACTCACTACCTAAATGACTTTGGATAAATTACCTAACTTCTCTGAGCATGCTTTATTTTCATCTCTAAACTGGAAATAATAACCATATCTCCCTGAAAACTATTTTTTGACTAGAAAAACAATTATGGAAAATTCAGCAAGGACAGGCCTCCTTGAGGTAATCCCATTATCACTGGCTACCAGAAAGAAGAGATTCCCCTTGCTTAAATGCATTTCCTTGGTTTTTGAGAGGTAACACTCAGTATACTTGATTGTAATTAATTCTTTAACTGTCTGTCTTCTCCGGTAGAATAGAAGTTCTAGGAAGTCATGACTTGTATTTTATTCATTTATTGCTATATTCTCACAATTTTTTCCACAGAGTATGTATTCACAACTCATTGAATCAATGAAGATAATTATGGACAATCAGTCCACTCAGCACCCTAGTTTTAGAATTCTTAAACCTCTAATTCTAGTAATATTCACTTTCACTCCACTCCACTCCCCGATTAACTGCCATGGTAACCCTCTAGACCTTGTCATCCTCCAGAAATGTTCTGCATCAGAAATCCTTAACTTCAATATTCCATTCTATGAACACAAATCCTGATCCTCCCAGTAACCCCTTATCCTTCCACCTTCACTGGGACTATACACACTTTTGACATCATAACAAGTCTTGTTCTTTTTCTCCCAGTCTTTTGATAGAGGGAATATAGCCCCACTGAGGCTGTAAAACATCCCAGGGAAATTCCTCGAGCTGTTTCTTTCTGTTTACTTTGGGGTCCATTCACTGATCCGTGGTGGTACAAAGACATGTCTCTATACTTATTTTATGTGTTAGGGATACTTAAGTAGTCCATTTTAGATAATAAATCTCTTAGGTGAAGACTTCCAGGCACATTATGCTACATTAAGTGCCAAGTTCTGAAAATCCACTTTAGGTTACTGTTACATGACAAAAGTACATTTCTTCAAAAACTGGTTCTTGTTATGGAAGAATTTCTCTTACAACACACACATCTCCATATATTTATTTATATATATTTAAATTATGTCTATTTTCATGAAAAGCATAATCTAGTAATGATTTAGACTTCTTGGTTTTAACATAGACATGGCAAGGAAAAGATGTTTTTGAATAATTCATTTTCACTCAATCATTAAGAACAAATCTTTTTATGAAACTATACGTGTCAACAGAGTCTGTTTCTTGATTCTAGGATGGTGTTTGGGGAATAAATTCCTCATCAACCTCTGTATGGATTGAATTGTGTCCCCCAAAAATATGTGTTGTAAATCCTAACCTCTATGCCTGTGGTTATAATCCCATGTGTGAAAGGGTTGGCTTTGTCATGTTAATGAGGCAGGATTAGTGTAGAGTGTGTCTTGAGTCAATCTCTTTTGAGATATAATGGAGATTAAACAAGCAAGCAAAAGAAACGGAGATGTAGAGAAGAGAGATGCCAAGCCACATGAACATCACCCAGGAGCAGAAGCTCAGAAGAGACGAGGAGATTTCTCCAGAGCCAACAGAGAGAGAAAGCCTTACCCTATAGCTGGCACCCTGAATTTGGACTTTTAGCCACCTAAACTGTGAAAAAATAAATTTCTGTTTCTTAAAGCCACCCACTTGTGGTATTTCTGTTACAGCAGTATTAGATAACTAAGATGGTCTCTGATGGTTCTTTAATCTCATTTACCTAGGGGACTGGCTGATGTGCAAGTGATTTATATTACTTGGTATAAATTTACATGTCTTTCTATTTTCATGTGTTAATAACTTTTACATGCTTTTTAAAACTAAATAGCTAAGTTTCTGTGGTTGAGAATAGCAAGTTTTTATGACGACTTTGAATTATGAGTTGTAGTTAATTAGAAATTCCTTTTGGAGGTGGGGTGGTTCTCTGCCATATAAAGAGGTGACTGTAGGGGAAAGAGGGAGTGAGGAACGATGTCTACTTCTGTTTATTGGTAAAGCAAGTGCTGGCCTGTTTTACCTAAGTCTCAATCTACTCCTCAACTAAAAACTCTTTCTGCTTTTTCTCTCATTACCCTTAGTCTCCCACAAGATGCTGAATCTTGTTTTTCCAAACCCTAAAGCCATTTGATATCTCCTGGATTATATTGCAAACATTATCTACCCAAGATGGAAGCTTTATATATTTAATACATACTGTGATTGTTAAAGTTGTGTGTCAGGTTGGCTGGGCCACAATTCTCAGGGGTTTGGCAGTTACAATGTAGTTTGGCATTCATATAATGATGTAATCACTTCCATGATGCGATCTGATATAATGTGGTCATCTCCATGATGGGATCTACTGTGAGTAGCCAATCAGTTGAAAGGGAGTTTCCTTGGGGGTGTGGCCTGCATTCAATATAGGTGGGCTTTCCAACAAGGCTTGTGGGTTTTTGTTCTCTCTGGATCCTACAGCTGGCTCCTATTCATCTGACCTCCTGTTCTTGGGACTTGAGCTAGCAGCTTACCTGTCATCTTGCCTGCCGATCTTGGGATTTGTCAGTCTCCACAGCCTGTAAGCCAGGAGAAGCTTCCAGTCTGACCCATGGACTTGGGACTTTCCAGCTTCTACAATTGCATGAGCCATTTCATTGATATAAATCTCTCTCTCTGTATATATATTTGGAGCCCTGGTGGCACTGTGGTTAAGAGCTCAGGCCGATAACCAAAAGGTCAGCAGTTCAAATCCACCAGCTGCTCCTTAGAAACCCTATAGGGCAGTTCTACTCTGTCCTATAGGGCCGCTATGAGTCAAAATCAACTTGATGGCAATGAATTTGTTTTGTTTGTTTGTTTTTGGTATATATATATGTACGTATGTATTTATACACTTTACTGGATTTGCTTCTCTAGAGAACCTAGTCTAGCACACATACATAGGCATCCTTACAAGGCACCAGTTGGGACTACCAAGATATCACATACCCAGAATTTGCATCATACACACATTGCCAACTTAAGATGAAGTATTCAAACTAAAAACTGCAAAAGGACAACACTGAAAGCAGAGATAATATAATCCAGTCCTTCATTTATTTTACAGATGGGGAAACTTAGCATCTAAGAAGTTAATCAACTTGCCAAGGTAACAGGGCTACATCATTGTTTTAAACTGAACACTCATTCTATAACAGCAGAACATTTTGTAATGTTATGTATGTTATGCTAACTATTGCCATTGTAGTCACCCAATGATGCATTTTCCTTTTTAAACTCATTTTATAAAATATAAAAATAATCACAAATATCTGTTCATTGTCAGAACACCCGGTCTACTGCTTTAGATCATAAGCATGAAATTGCATCCTTTTGATGTTTTGCTTTTCATAGCTGCAAAACGCAATTTCATTAAATATCATTGATTCATTTGTCAGCAAGCATTTGAAACAATGTTCTTGAAGGTTGAAGCCAAGGGTGAGATGGGAAGGGTGTTACAAAGCAGGAGATGTGTTCCTCACTACCACTGAAGAACTTTGAAACTAGTGTGTGTGTAGGGGGGTGAATATATACAGGCAACAGTTTAAGAATAATGCAAAGCTATGTATCTACCAGTGCAAAGGATCATGCAAACTTTTTATGTGAGGGCTGAGAAGATGCAGAATACTAGTGGGACCTGAGTCATACTGGGTTAATTAGGCACTTTCCTGGAAGAGGTTAGTTTGGAGCAAGATTATTAAGGTAATTGAAATGTTGTTGATATGGAAGAGTGAAGAGTGAAAGGCAGAGCCAAGATGGCGGAGTAGTCAGACGCTTCTGGTGTTCCGTCTTACAACAAAGACCCAAAAAAAAAAAACAAGTGAATCGATTATATATGACAATCTAGGAGCCCTGAACATCAAAGGCAAAGTTATGAAACCAGCCTGAGTGGCAGGGGGAGGGAGAGACGGTTTGGAAGCAGCTAGGAGTTGCTAGAGCTGACCTGGCCAAAGTCTGAGCCCCTCGGCCCGGATCACCTCAGGGGTGAGCGATGAGGCAGGAAAGCAGTGGCACTTGGGAGACGTTTTCCACACCGGGAGAGACCCAGCAGCAGAGAGTCTTCTCTGCCATCCAGAACCAATGAGAAGCAGCCCTTGATGGGCAAAATGTAAGTATTTGCGTCTGGCCTACCACGCAGATCAAAAACACCCCGCTTAAGAAAAAACCTCTCAACCATTTACCTCCCCACTTCCTGCTCTGCACTGGGTCCTGGACCAGCTTCAGAAATTGCCGAGTCCCCTGGGCTAGAAGTAGGACCAATCACACACCCTGAACCATTCTCCCAGCTTTGGAGAGTGAACAAATTAACAAACAGGGGAAAACATAATCTGCTAGCTCCCCTAAGCCAGGAACTCAGGGTAGGCATAAGGGATCGATGGACTTTGAGTACCTTTCTCCCTGCATATACTTGTGTGGGCCCACTTCAACAGTGTACACCCTCATTACCGCAGTACAACAGGGTATACACCTGAAATCTAAATTCAACTGTTTCAGCCGTGAAGTAGCAAGTTCATGACATTTGACACTGCTCTGCCCATTAAGCAGTGTCTTCACCTAACCCACATCAGGGTCCTGAGGACTGGTGGCTCCCCCCATGCCACATAGCCACCTGCAACAAGAGCCCAAGGATAAGAGGTGCCCCCCCCCCCCAGTCCTTACAGCCAACAGCATTGGGTGTGCATAGCCTGGCTACAAAACCCTCCCATCTACACGCTCTAGGGAACAAGGACACGCTTTCCTCCTGGACACTCGGGGTGGCTGTCAGCCCCGTACCTTGCTCAACCTGTGTCTCCCTGCTGCAGCAAGATGCCTGTGCCAATACCAATCACCTATGCCCATCTAGGACTGTGGGTGGGAGCCTGTGCCACACACTTGATGGCTGACTACTTGGACAGCTAAGCTGAATCCATACAGGAGAAGTGGGCAGACTCCTGGGCTGACATTCTTAGTGGCAGGTCAAGCCACCTGAGGACAGGACATTGGAGTTTCAAGAGTGCTGGTGACTGGGCTAGCTCACACGAGAAGCCTATTTGGGCATATCAAAACAAAACAAAACAAGAAGCTAGGACACAGTTAGCAAACATAAAATAAATATATATAATAACTTACTGATGGCTCCGAGACAACAGTCAATATCAAACCACATAAAGAGGCAGTCCATGATGGCTTCAGCAAGCTCCCAAACTAAAGAATCTAGAATTTTTCCAGAGGAAGAAAATTTCTTGATATTACCAGAGGCAGTATACAAAAGATTAATATACAGAACTCTTCAAGAGATTAGCAAGGAAATTAAGCAAAAGGCAAAACATGCAATAGAGGACATTAAAAAGATTAGAGTATCATGACAAATTTAACAGGCTGCAAGAATCCATAGAGAGACAGCAATCAGAAATTCAGAAGATTAACAATAAAATTTCAGAATTAGACAACTCTATAGAAAGTCATAGGAGCAGAATTGAGGCAATGGAAGTCAGAACTAGTGAGATTGAACATAAAGCACTTGACATCAACTTATTTGAGGAAAAATCGGATAAAAGGATTTTAAAAAATGAAGAAACCCTAAGAATTATATGGGCCTCTATTAAGAGGAATCACCTACGAGTGACTGGAGTACCAGCACACGGGGGATAACAGAAAATACAGAGGGAATTGTTGAAGATTTGCTGGCAGAAAACTCCCCTGATATCTTGGAAGATGAGAAGATATCTATCCAAGATGCTCATTGAACCCCACATAAGGTATATCCCAAAATAAAGTCACCAAGATATTATAATCAAACTTGCCAAAACCAAAGATAAAGAGAGAATTTTAAGAGAGGCTAGAGATAAAAGAAAAGTCATCTACAAAGGAGAGTCAATAAGAATAAGCTCGGACTACTCAGCAGAAACCATGCAGGCAAGAAGGCAACAGGATGACATACAGAAAGCCTTGAAGGAAAACAACGTCAGCCAAGAATTATATATACAGCAAAACTGTCTCTCAAATATGATGGCGAAATTAGGGCATTTTCGATAAACAGAAGTTCAGGGAATTTGTAAACACAAAACCAAAAGTACAAGAAATGCTAAAGGGAGACTTCTGGTTTGAAAATCAATAACATCAGATAACAACCCAAGACTAGAACACAGGACAGAGCAACCAGAAATCAACCCAGATATGGAAGTCACAAAAATAAATCAAAGCTAAAACACTGAAAATAGGGAAACAGTTGTCAATATGTAAAAGATGACAACATTAAAACAAAAAAGACAGACTTAAAAAATGTAGACATAGATTTTTCATATAGAGACGAAGTCTAGGCCATATAAAGAAATAAAAGACAGGTATAAACTTAGAAAAATAGGGGTAAATATTAAAGTAACCACAAAGGAAACTAACAATCCTACAAGTCAAAATAAAACACTAGAAAAATATAAAGACTCAGCAAATACAAAATCAACAATAATGAAAAAGACGAACAGAAAATACATAAAGAAAAACAACTCAGCACAGAAAATTAAGTGGAACAAAGAAACTGACAGCAACACGCACAAAAAAAGACATCAAAATGGCAGCAGTAAACTCATACCCATCAATAATTACGCTGAATGTAAATGGACTAAATGCACCAATAAAGAGACACAGAGTGGCAGATGGATAAAAAAATCATGATCCATCTATATGCTGCCTACAAAAGACACACCTTAGACATAAAGACACAAACAAACTAAAACTCCAAGGAAGAAAAAAAATATATCAAGTAAACAACACTCAAAAAAGAGCAACAGTGGTAATATTAATCTCTGACAAAATAGACTTTAAAGTAAAATCCACTACAAAGGCTAAGGAAGGACACTATATAATGATTAAAGGGTCAATACACCAGCAGGATATAACTATAATAAATACTTACCCACCCAATGACAGGGCTCCAAAATACATAAAACAAACTCTAACAGCATTGAAAAGAGAGATAGACAGCTCCACAATACTAGTAGGAGACTTCAACACACCACTTTCAGTGAAGGACAGAACATCCAGAAAGAAGCTCAACAAAAACACGGAAGATTTAAATGCTACCATCAACCAACTTGATCTCATAGACATAGACTGAACACTCGACCCAACAGCAGCCAAGTATAGTTTCTTTTCCAATGCACATGGAACATTCTCCAGAATAGACCACATATTAGGCAATAAAGCAAGCCTTAACAAAATCCAAAGCATTGAAATATTACAAAGCATCTTTTCTGACCCTAAAGGCATAAAAGTAGAAATCAATAACAGAAAAAGCAAGGAAAAAAAATCAAACACATGGAAACCGAATGACACCTTAATCAAAAACTACTGGGTTATAGAAGAAATTAAGGATGGAATAAAGAATCAAACGAGAATGAAAATACATCCTACCAGAACCTTTGGGACACTGCAAAAGCAGTGCTCAGAGGTCAGTTTATAGCAATAAATGCACATATCCAAAAAGAAGAAAGGGTCAAAATCAAAACATTAACCCTACAACTCGAACAAGCAGGAAGAAAGCAGCAAAAGAAGCCCTTGGGAGCCAGAAGAAAAGAAATAATAAGAATTAGAGCAGAATTAAATGAAATATCTAATAGAGAAACAATTGAAAGAGTCAACAAGACCAAAAGCTGGTTCTTTGAAAAGATCAACAAAATTGATAAACCTTTGGCCAAAGTGACAAAAGGAAAACAGGAAAGGAAGCAAGTAACCCATATAAGAAATGAGATGGGTGACATCACAACAGACCCAAATAAAATTAAAAGAATCATAACAGAATACTAAGAAAAATTGTACTCTAACAAATTGGAAAACCTAGAGGAAATGGACAAATTTCTAGAAACTCACTACCCACCTCAACTAACACAAACAGAGGTAGAACAACTAAATAAACTCAAAAAAAGAAGAGATTGAAAGGTAATTAAAAAACTCCCAAAAATAAAAAAAGCCCTGGCCCTCATGGCTTCACTGGAGAATTCTACCAAACTTTCAGAGAAGAGTTAACACTACTACTACTAAAGATATTTCAGAGCATGGAAAAGGATGGAATACTCCCAATCTCATTCTATGAAGCCAGCATAACCCTGATATCAAAACCAGGTAAAGACACCACAAAAAAAGAAAATTACAAACCAATATCTCTCATGAACATTGACAGGAAAATCCTCAACAAAATTCTAGCCAATAGAATTCAGCAAAATATCAAACAAATAATTCACCATGATCAAGCAGGATTTATACCAGGTATGCAGGGATGGTTCAACATTAGAAGAGCAATCAATGTAATCCATCACATTAATAAAACAAAAGACAAGAACCACATGATCTTATCAATTGTTGCAGAAAAGGCAAGGTGAGGGTTATTCACTAACTAGATAGTTGACAAGAATTATCTTAGGTGAAGGGAAGGACAGCACACACTACAGGGGAGGTCAGCACAACTGGACTAAACAAAAGCTAAGAAGTTTCCTGAATACAATCAAACACTTCAAGGGACAGAGTAGCATGGGTGGGGGTCTGGGGACCATGCTTTCAGGGGACATCTAGGTCAATTGGCATAACAAAGTTCATTAAGAAAATATTCTGCATCCCACTTTGGTGAGTGGCATCTGGGGTCTTAAAAACTTGCAAGCAGCCATCTAAGATGCATCAATTGGTCTCAACCACCTGGAGTAAAGGAGAATGAAGAACACCAAAGACACAAGGAAAATATTAGCCCAAGGGACAGAAAGGGCCACATAAACCAGAGACTTCATCAGCCTGAGACCAGAAGAACAAGATGGTGCTCAGCTACCACCAATGATCGCCCTGACAGGGAACACAACGGAGAGTCCCTGATGGAGCAGGAGAAAGGTGGGGTGCAGAACTCAAATTCTAGTAAGAGAACCAGACTTAATGGTCTGACCGAGACTGGAGGAACCCTGGAAAGCATGGCTCCCGGACTTTCTATCAGCCCAGAAGTAAAACAATTTCCAAGGCCAACACTTCAGACAAAGATTAGACTGGACTATAGGACATAAAATGATGCTTGTGAAGAGTGTGCTTCTTAGCTCAAGTAGATACATGAGACTGTCTAGAGGTGAGATGGGAAGGAAGAAACAGTCAGGAGCTGGTTGAATGGACATGGGAAATCAGGGGTGGAACCGAGGAGTGTGCTTTCACAGTATAAGGAGAGCAATTAGGGTCACATAACAAGGTATGTATGAATTTTTGTTTAAGAGACTAACTTGAAATGTAAACTTTCACTTAAACTACAATAATTAAAAAAAAAAGAGTGAAGAGCACTCTCTTGGGAGAGATGGCAACAGTGAAAGCATGGGACTGAGAAAAGATGAGTACCCTACAAAGGTAGAAAGGAAATTAGTTTGACTGTAACAAAGGGACAGATTCTAACTAGGCAAAATGAGCTAACAGGGTCCATGCTTTGGATAAATACTGGGACCAGTTGCTATGAGATTTTTAATGGTTAAGCCAAAGGATTTACATTTTACCTAGTATGTACTTGGGCTTACCTCATGCCAAGCATGTGTTGAGAGTTTTAAGTATTGTCTCATTTAACCCTCACAATAATACTATCAGGGAAGTTTTACTATATTCCTCACCTTTGTATATAAGGAATTTGAGCATCAGAGGAAATAAATGACATTCTCAAAGTCACACAGCTAGCACAAGATGGAGACACAGACACAGACCTTCTGCCTCCAGAGCCCCCACTGATAATCACTATACCCATTCTCTGTAAGATGTTGAGCAAGAGAAGAAAATCGTAAAAATTCTGTTGATAAGAGATTATCCCAATGGTTATGTGAAGGATAAACATAAAAGCAGTTTATAATTTTTAAATGGCTCAGATGAAATATTAACCATTAATTCAGTCATAATTAATATTAAAATGCATGCAGTTTCCCCTGCTGATTTTTTTAATGGTATATATGAATGTTCCAGTGTGAAAGGAAAAAAATGAACACTTAATACTATCTGTTTCCTATTTCCAGCTGTGCTGAAAGATGAAAACAATACACACAAATTTCATTCTCTTCCCTGACAGCTTTTATTACCCTTTAAACGGATGAAGGAAGTTTAGAGTTTGATGGAATTTTATTTGTGTATTTGTTTTTTTTTTTT
>NW_004444004.1:6936379-6940148 GCF_000243295.1 Trichechus manatus latirostris | reverse complement strand
TTGTTGATTCTCTGTTTGGCTTAGTTTTTCGGATCTTTGTTGTGGAGGGACGGCGTGGTGCTTCTGCCTAGACCGCCATCTTGCCGGAGACCTCTATTTGTGTATTTGTTTATGTATCTATTTAATTGTAATAGGAACTGAAAGCCTAGGCAAAGAGTTAATTTTTCTTCTTATATATCTAGAAAAATTATACAGAAGTCAAATATCTCTTTTGCAGCAGTTTCATGATTTAAAAAAAAAAAGCTATCAAAATGAATTGTTCAGTTAGTTTCTGCCTCAAAGAAGAGTTTTAGGCCTGAGTCAGAGAACATTTTATCTCAATATCATATAGTCACTTCCACAGCCAGCAGTGAAACATTTAGATTAGAAGCATAAAAAAATATATATATAAATCTCCAGTGAGTATTACAGCCTGTGGCCACTGAACACATATATGTTGAGTGCCTGCAATGAGCCAGGCACTGAGCTGGGTGCTTTTGTTTAACTGGTTTGCTTATTTCCACCTAGATACCCAAGATATGCTAGATTTTTTTAAGATTAAAGAAAAAGATATGCGAGAAAATCTTACTTCTATGCTCTCAAATTCTAGACAATTTGGCTCCATTTATTTGAAATGCGATATAAATTGCTGCCAATTTTTCATTATCTGAACTCATTTTGGTATTTTCATAGTCAACTCCCTTTCCCCTGAGAGACTGATCCACTGTAAATCTAAACCTTGACCCTGGGCCTCAGGTGCCTCATTTATCAAATAAGCTATGTGAAGGGTCTTGGAGATAACTGCTCTAACTCCCTAAGCGGGTAGAACAACTGCTAAGGAACTGCTGAAGTCCCTCCAAGCTCCAACATTCTCTAATCTCCGAATGTCAATAGAATTGTATTATGTTCTCTGTTTGCGGTCATTCTTCCAACTAATATATAACTATCTCTATCTACTTTTGTGAGAAAAAAAAATGCAACCAGCAACCTGGAGGAAACTCCAAAGAAGGAAGTTTGAAGTTATTTTCTTTGAAGATGATATTCTTACCCCAAAGAAATTGTAACACAGAGCACCAACCAAGTTAGAAAGAAAATGAGCGTCTCTTAGAGATTAATGTCTAGCCTATTCTTAAAGCCAGTCCAGGAAGGAAATTCCCATATTCTCCTGGGTAATCTCCTTGAGAAGCTGACCAAAACAGTGCCAAATATTTACATTCTTGCTTGAGACTGACTAAACTTTGGCTCCTCGAAAATGTTACCTGTCCTTAATATTCCTACAGTACTTCATGCTGTGCCAAAGTGAGCTCTACACCTATTTTTAGATGTTGATCAAGATTGTTATTCAGTGTAAGACTCTGGTGACCTGGGAAACTCAGAGCTCTTGCAGGAGAATTTGAAAGGAGTTTATAGTGTTTGCATGACTGGAATTGACTGATCTGGTTCATTTTCATTCTTGTCAACATGGAGCGTTTAAAAAATATTCATAGCATGCAGGATGTGACCGAAACAGATTAAACAGTCATTTCAATTTCTAGCACAGGCAGAAACAATTTTAAGCTGTTCATTTTCCAACGTCTGGCTAGTTTAGGGAATTGGACTATCAAAGCAATGAGATCATTGTCCAGTTTTCCAGTTTCTTCAGCTAAAATTGAATCTAAGCCTTTTTACATTTTTCAAAAATCTCTATCATGAATTACATATTCTGTTAGATAATTATATTTTATATACCTATTTTTGCTTATATAAAATCAATGTAAACATATTCAATGATATATGCAAATTACATATATTTCTACTCTTCTAAATATTCTATTCTTATATTCTTATAAATATGCACACATATAATTATAGAACAGGGCTCTCAAACTATTTTTTAAAATATGCTTGTTCTTTAAATATATTAGTAAAACCTTCATGGTTTGATATTTGTTCTCCCTCTTTCTTTCTACCCATAAACATTATAGGAGATACTACTGATAATATGCGTTTATACAGAATCATTATTCTAAATAACAAAAGCTTGAAGGAAACCTAAAAAGAACATCTACCAGTCATTGGCCCAGATCTAGCCCACTTTTTAAAAAAATTCAGATTTCTGACTTTCTTGAAAAATCAAAATATCTGGCAACACCAGGCCTACATTCCAGTGTGACCACAAACAACATTATATTTATGTGTATAGGCACACATATACATTTTCTTCTGAACCATTTGTGAATAAGTTGCATATCATGGCCCTTTGTCCCTAAATATTTCCAAGTGTATTTCCTAAAAATAAGAATATTATTTTACATAACCATACTACAGTTAACTCAAATAAATGTAACATTGATGCAACATTTTTGTCTAATCTACTGTCTGTGTTTCAATTTTATCAATTGACCCAATAATGTCTTTTATTGTATTTTGCTTCCTCAAGAACAGGTCCTAGTCTATATCAGGTATTGTATATAGTTTCCATGTCTCTTTAATCTCATTTAATCTGTGACACTTCTTCAGCCTTTTATGACACTGACATTTCTGAAAAATACAGTCCTCTCCACCACTTATTTATCTATTTATTTTTAATAGTTCTTTAGGTGAAAGTTTACAGCTCAAGTTATTTTCTCATACAAACATTTATACATATATCATTATGTGACCCTAGTTGCTATCCCTATCATGGGACAGCACACTCCTCCTTTCCACCCTGGATTTCCCATGTCCATTCAGTCAGTTCCTATCCCTTTCTGCCTTCTCATCTCTCCTCTGGACAGGAGCTGCCCATTTAGTCTAGTGTACCCACTTGAACTAAGACACACACTCTTCACGAATATCATTTTATGTCTTATAGTCCAGTCTATTCTTTGGCTTTGGGAATGGTTTTAGTTCTGGATTAACAGAGAGTCCGAGGGCCATGTCCTCTGGTGTTCCTCCAGTCTCAGTCAGACCAATAAACCTGGTCTTTTTACTAGAATTTGAGTTTTGCACCCCACTTTTCTTCTGCTCCATCAGAGACTTTCTGTTGTGTTCCCTGTCAGGGCGGTCATTGGTGGTACCCGGGCACCATCTAGTCCTTCTAGTCTCAGGCTAATGGAGTCTCTGGTTTATGTGGCCCTTTCTGCCTCTTGGGCTAATATTTTCCTCATGTCTTTGGTGTTCTTCATTCTCCTTTGCTTCAGGTGGGTTGGGACCAACTGATGCATCTTAGATGGCCGCTCGCTAGTTTTAAGACCCCAGATGCCACTCACGAAAGTGGGATGCAGAACATTTTCTTAATAAACTTTGTTATGCCAGTTGACCTAAATGTCCCCTGAAACCATGGTCCCCAGACCCCTGCCCCTGCTACACTGTCCCTCGAAGTGTTTGGTTGTGTTCAGGAAACTTCTTAGCTTTTAGTTTAGTCCAGTTGTGCTGACCTCCCCTGTATTGTGTGTTGTCTTTCCTTTCACCTAGGACAATTCTTGTCTACTATCTAGTTAGTAAATTCCCCTCTCCCATCCTAGTAAACATCAAAGAATGTTTTATTCTGTGTTTCAACCTTTTCTTGAGTTCTTATAACAGTGGTCTCATACACTATTTGTCCTTTTGCCATTGTCTAATTTCACTCAGCATAATGCCTTCCAGATTCTTCTATGTTATTAGATGTTTTTTGGATTCATCTTTGTTCTTTATTGTTGCATAGTATTCCATTGTGTGAATATACTATAATTTGAGTTAGAATTCTGCGCTACATCCTTCTCCAGCTCTGTCCAGAACCCTCTGTTGTGATCCTGGTCAGAGCAGTCAGTGGTGGTAGCCGGGCACCATC
>NW_004444004.1:6872583-6931192 GCF_000243295.1 Trichechus manatus latirostris | reverse complement strand
TATATCACAAATTACCGGTTGTTTTGTCTCCCGCTGTATGCTCCGTGAGGCTGCTTTCTCATACCCCCTCTTTGCTGGTCTCCGATAGGAGTCCAAGATGGCAGATCCATGCTGCGTTAGCTGGTAGGGAACCTCTGCATGAATCTCTCCTCGCTCTCCATTCTCTGTCAGTTTTCTCACTCCATTTGGTTCTTGGTTGAGTTCTTTATCTTTTCGTTTGATGTTTTAGGGTTTCAGGATTGTTGTACTCTCTGTTTGGCTTAGTTTTTCGGATCTTTGCTGTGGAGGGGCGGCGTGGTGCTTCTGCCTAGAGCGCCATTTTTCACTCTCCTGTGTCATTGTAGTTTTGATTTGCATTTCTCTAATGGCTAATGATCATGAGCATTTCTTCATAAATATGCTATCTGCCTGAATGTCTTCTTTGGAGAATTGTCTGTTCATATTATTTGCCCATTTTTTATTTGGGTTATTTGTCTTTTTGTGGTTGAAATTTTGCAGTATCCTGTAGATTTTAGAGATTACTTCCTGATCGGATTTGTCGTAGGCAAAAATTTTTCCCAGTCTGTAGGTTGTGTTTTTACTCTTTTGATGAAGTCTTTGGATGAACATAAGTGTTTGATTTTTCGAAGCTCCCAGTTATCTAGTTTCTCTTCTGGTGTTTGTGCATTGTTAGTTATGTTTCATATTCTGTTTATGCCCTATATTAGGGTTCCTAGTGTTGTCCCTATTTTTTATCCCATGTTTATTGTTTTAGATTTTATATTTAAGTCTTTGATCCATTTTTAGTTAGTTTTTGTGCATGGTGTGAGGTATGGGTCTTATTTCGTTTTTTTGAGATGGATACCCAGTTATGCCAACACCATTTGTTAAAGAGACTGTCTTTTCCCCATTTAATGGATTTTGGGCCTTTGTCAAATGTCAGCTTCTCATAGGCGGTTGAATTTACATCTGGATTATGAATTCTGTTCCATTGGTCTATGCATCTGTTGTTGTACAACTACCAGGCTATTTTGGCTACTGTGGCGGTATAATAGGTTCTAAAATCAGGCAGTGTGAGACCTCCCACTTTGTTCTTCTTCTTCAGTAATGCTTTACTTACCCGGGGCAACTTCACTTTCCACATGAAGTTGGTAATTTTTTTCTCCATCTCATTAAAAACTATCATTGGAATTTGGATCAGGATTGCATTGTATCTGTAGATTGTTTCTGGTAGAACTGACATTTTCACAATGTTAGGCTTCCTATCCATGAGTAAGGCATGTTTTTTCACTTATGTAGGTCTCCTTTGGTTTCTTGCAGTGGTGTCTTGTAGTTTTCTTTGTATAGGTCTTTTACGTCACTGGTTAGATTTATTCCTAAGTATGTTATCTTCTTTGGGGCTGTTGTAAATGGTATTGATTTGCTGATTTCCTATTTGAAGTTCTCTTTGTTGGTGTAGAGGATTCCAAGTGATTTTTGTATGTTTTTCTTGTATCCTGAAACTTTGCTAAAATCTTCTATTTGTTCCAGTAGTTTTCTTGTAGATTCTTTGGGGTTTTCTGTGTATAAGATCATATCATCTGCAAATAAAGATACTTTGACTTCTTCCTTACCAATTTGGATGCCCTTTATTTCTTTTTCTAGCCTAATTGCTCTGGCTAGGACCTCCACCACAATGTTGAATAAGAGTGGTGATAAGAGGCATCCTTGTCTGGTTCCCGTTCTCAAGGAGAATGCTTTCAGACTCTCTCCATTTAGGATGATGTTGGTTGTTGGCTTTGTATAAATGCCCTTAATTATGTTGAGAAATTTCCCTTCTATTTCTCTTTTGCTGAGAGTTCTTATCATAAATGGGTGTTGGTCTTTGTCAAACGCCTTTTCTGCATCAATTTATAAGATCATGTGGTTCTTGTCTTTTGTTTTATTTGTGTCCATCAATTTTTTTATACAACTTTCCTCATTTTGTATTTGTCTGATATTTCCTCATGATTAGTTTCAGGTTATGTATTCACAGCTAAAATATTACATAAGTGATGGTGTGTCCTTCTGAGACTATCACATATGGAACAGGTTCTACAACTGACTGAGGAGCATAAAATGAACCTATACACAAGAGAAAGAGGGAAGCGAAAGATGTAGGAGGAAAACCAAAAGAATATTAGATTTGGAAAATTAAAAGACAAGAACATTTCAAGAATCAATAGTCAAAATGCTAGAAGGCTGGGAATTGGGGTCAAAAATGCCAAAGAATGGGGGCAGGACCAAGATGGCAGAGTAGTAAGACGCTTCCAGTGGACCCTCTTATAACAAAGACCTGAAAAACCAAGTGATTCGATTATATATGGCAATCTGGAGCCCTGAACATCAAAGGCAGAGTTGAGGAACTGGACTGAGTGGCAGGGGGAGGGACAGACTGTTCGGAAGCAGAGAGGAGTTGCCAGACCTGACTCAGCGAGAGCCTGAGCACTTCAGACCTGAGCAACTCAGGAGTGAGGGGTGAGGCAGGCAAGCAGCCAAGCTCGGGAGGTGTGTTTTCCGTACTGGGAGAAACCCAGCACCAGAGAGTCTACACGGCCACCCAGAACCAGTGAGAAACAGCCCTCCACGAAAGATAAGTACTTGTGTATGGCTTAACGCAAGGATCAAAAACACCCCCATTAAGAAAAAACCTCTCTCCCATTTACCTCCTTGCTCCCTGCTCTGCACTGGGTCCTGGACCAGCTTCAGCAATTGCCGAGTCCCCTGGGCCAGAAGTAGGATGCGTCACACGTCCAGAGCCATTCTCCCTGCCTTGGAGAGTGACCAAATTAACAAACGGGGAAAAATAAACTGTGGGCTCCCCTAAGCCAGGAACCCAGAGTAGGCACAATTCCTTTGCCTAGGCAATAAGCTCCAACTCATGGTGACTGTATGTGTAATAAAACAAAACTTTGCCTGGTTCTGCACCATCTTCACAATCATTGATACTATAAAAGAAAAAACTCAGTCTTTAATGAAATACTGGTGAGTTTATTTTAGCACACAATGAATGGTTCATAAATCGGGCAGTGAGCCAAACCTAAAATGGCTGGGAACGCCAAAGAAAAGCGAGAGGGGGAGGGTTTTATTAGGCAAAGGTGGAAGCAAAACAAACCTGAAACTTGATTAATTGGAACCGAGTATTTTACCTTATTTGGATGTGGACACTGAGTTATGTACCACTGTTGTTATTAGGTGCCTTCGAGTTGGTTCCAACTCACAGTGGCCCTATGTACAACAGAATGAAACACTGCCCAGTCCTGCACCCACGTCCCGATCATTGTTGTGCTTGAGCCCACTGTTGCAGCCACAGTGTCAATCCATCACCTTGAGAGTCTTCTTCTCTTTTGTCGACCCTCTACTTTATCAAGCATGATGTCCTTCTTCAGGTACTGGTCCCTCCTGATAACATATCCAAAGTACATGAGACGAAGTCTTGCCATCCTCGCTTCTAAGGAGCATTTTGGTCATACTTCTTCCGAGACAAATTTGTTCATTCTTCTGGCAGTTCATGGCATATTCAACATTCTTCGCTAACACCATAATTCCAAGGCATCAATTCTTCTTTGACCTTCCTTACTCATTGTCCAGCTTTCACATGCGTATGAGGCAATTGAAAACACCACGGCTTTGGTCAGGTGCACCTTAGTGCTTAAAGTGATATCTTTGCTTTTTAACACTTTAAAGAGGTCTTTTGCAGCAGAGTTGCTCAATGCAATGCATCGTTTGATTTCTTGACTGCTGTTCCTGTGGGCATTCATTGTGGATTCAAGTAAAATGAAATCCTTGACAACTTCAATCTTTTCTCCGTTTATTATGATGTTGCTTATTGGTCCAATTGTGAGGATTTTTGTTTTCTTTATGTTGCGGTGTAATCCATACTGAAGGCTGTGGTCTTTGATCTTCATCAGTAAGTGCTTCAGGTCCTCCTCACTCACAGCAAACAAGGTTGTGTCATCTGCATATCACAGATTGTTAATGAATCTTCCTCCAATCCTGATGCCGAGTTCTTCTACATATAGTCCAAACTCCTCGGGTTACATGCTCAGCATACAGATTGAATAAGTATGTGAAAGGATACAACCCTGATGCATACCTTTCTTGACTTTAAACCACACAGTATCCCCTGGTTCTGTTTCAACTACTGCCTCTTGGTCTTTGTGCAGGTTCTTCATGAGCACAATTAAGTGTTCTAGTATTCTCATTCTTCACAATGTTATCCACAATTTGTTATTATCCACACAATCAAATGCCTTTGCATAGTCAATAAACACAAGTAAACATCTTTCTGGTATTCTCTGCTTTCAGCCAAGATCCATCAGACATCAGCAATAATATCCTTTGCTCCACATCCTTTTCAGAATCTGGCTTGAATTTCTGGAAATTCCCTGTCTATGTACTTCGACAAAATTTTACTTGTGTGTGATATTAATGATATTGTTTGATAATTTTCCCATTCTGTTGGATCACCTTTCTTTGGAATAGGTACAAAAATGGATTGGCCAGGTAACTGTCTTTCAAATTTCTTGACATAGACAAGTGAGCACCTCCAGTGCTGCATCCGTTTGTTGAAACATCTCAGTTGGTATTTCGTCAATTCCTGGAGCCTTTTTTTTTCTCGCCAATGCCTTCAGTGCAGCTTGGACCTCTTCCTTCGGTACCATCAGTTCTCGATCATATGCTACCTCCAGAAATGGATGAATGTCGACAAATTCTTTTTGGTACAAGGACTCTGTGTCTTCTTTCCATCTTCTTTTAATGCCTCCTGCGTCACTTAATATTTTCTCTGTAGAAACCTTCAATATTGCAACTCAGGGCTTGAATTTTTTCTTCAGTTCTTTCAACTTGAGAAATGCCGAGCATGTTCTTCCCTTTTGGTTATGTATATTCAGGTCTTTGCACATTTCATTATAGTACTTTACTTTGTCTTCTCGAGTTGCCCTTTGAAATCTTCTTTTCAGCTCTTTTATTTCATCATTTCTTCCTTTCGCTTTAGCTACTCTACATTCTACAGGAAGTTTCAGAGCCTCTTCTGCCATCCAGTTTGGTCTTGTCTTTCTTTTGTGTCTTTTTAATGACCTCTTGCTTTCTTCATGTATGATGTTCTTGATGTCATTCTACAACTCGTCTGGTCTTCAGTATTAGTGTTCAATGCGTCAGATCTACTCTTGAGATGGTCTCTAAATTCAGGTGGGATGAATTCAAGGCCGTACTTTGGCTGTCATGAACTTGTTCTAATTCTCTTCAACTTGAACTTGCATATAAGCAATTGATGATCTGTTCCACAGTTGGCCCCTGGCCTTGTTCTGATTGATGATATTGAGCTTTTCCATCGTCTCTTTCCACAGATGTAGTCAGTTTGATTCCCGTGTATTCCATCTGGTGAGGTCCATGTGTATAGTCGCCATTTATGTTGTTGAAAAAAGGTATTTGAAGAAGTTGTTGATCTTGCAAAATTCTATTATGAAATCTCTAGTGTCGTTTCTATCACCAAGGTCATATTTTCTAACTACCAATCCTTCTTCTTCATTTCCAACTTTAGCGTTCCAATCACCAGTAATTATCAATGTGTCTTGATTGCATGTTTGATCAATTTCAGACTGTAGAAGTTGGTAAAAATTTTCAGTTTCTTCACCTTTAGCATTAGTGATTGGTGTGAAATTTTCGATAATAGGCTTATTAACTGGTCTTCCTTGTAGGTATATGCATATTATCCTATCACTGACAGCATTATATTTAAGGCTAGATCTTCAAATGTTCTTTTTGAGAATGAATGTGATGCCATTCCTCTTCAAATTTTCTTTTCTGGCATAGTAGACCTTATTATTGTCCAATTCAAAATGACCAGTGCCAGTACATTTTAGCTCACCAATGCCTAGAATATTGATGTTTATGCGTTCCATTTCATTTTTGACAATTTCCAATTTTCCTAGATTCATACTTCATACATTCCACGTTCCAATTATTAATGGATGTTTGCAGCTGTTTCTTCTCATTTTGAGTCGTGCCACATCAGCAAACGAAGGTCTCAAAAGCTCGACTCCATCCACATCATTAAGGTCGACTCTACTTTGAGGCGGCAGCTCTTCTCCAGTTATATTTTGAGTGCCTTCTAACCTTATGGGGTGAGTACACGCTTCGGGCACTATATCAGACAATGTTCCACTGCTATTCATAAGGTTTTCACTGACTAATTTTTCAGAACTAGACCTCTAGTTCCTTCTTCCTAGTCTTAGTCTGGAAGCTCAGCTGAAACCTGTCCACCAAGGGTAACCCTGCTGGTATCTGAAATACCGGCGGCATAGCTTCCAGCATCATAGCAACGTGCAAGCCACCACAGTATGACAAAATGACGGATGCGTGTTGTATGTAAGGTTAGCTGTTTGATATATAAGCTTGGCAGTGTCTGATTGGCTGACGGTAAGTTTCAGTTTCCGGGAAGTCAGGCATTTGCAACAAATGAATACACGCTTAAGTTTCAGTTGGAGTCATTGGTCCCCCAGGCCAAGAAACTCCATTATATATGTCTAGGAAACGTTTCTTTAACAGTATGTTTGAGTCCATTGTTGGGGCTCTTGTGTCAATCCATCTCCTGGAGGGTTTCCCACATTTTCGATGATGCTCTGCTTTACCAAACAGGATGTCCTTTATCAGCCATTGATCTTTCCTGATGTCAGGTCCAAAGTAAGCAAGCCAAAGACTCACTATCCTGGCTTCTTAGGAGACTTCAGGTTGTATTTCTTCCTCTGTACATTCCTTAAATGGCAGGATTCTATCTCAAGCTTTTGTCCTAAACTCTCTTCTCTGCTTGCAGTAATCACCGTCTCTGAATTATCTCGTGATATAAATTACCATCTATATGCTAATGATTCCTAAATCTCTATCTCTACAAGTATTTTCCCCTGAGTTCCAGACCCATATAACCAAGTGCCTTTCAGGAATTTCCATTTTCATTTCCTTTAAACACCTACAATTCAACATCTCTAGAACATTACTCATCATCTTATTTCCCAAAACTGCTCCTCCTTCTTTTTACTGCCAACCCTGCTACATTGTATCACCAACTTCTGTCAATTTTACCTTCTAAATAAATTACAAATTTATCCACTGCTCTCTATTCCCACTGATGCACTTTATTCGGGCCTCCATCCCCTTTCATCTAGGTTACAGAAACAGCCTCTTAAATAGTTCTCTGGCCTCAGATCTAGCCCATTCTAATCCATTCTCCATGTTGTGGTCAGTCATAATGGCTAAAGCCCAAATCATGGTATTTCTTCCCTGCTTAGAACATTTCAATGGCTTCCTTAAAAAAATCCAAACTTCTTAACCTGGTTTGCAAGACTCACATGATCTGACGCCTATTCATTTCTTATCATTTCTGCCCTCGCATGCTGCGCTGCAGACATAATGAAATATTTTCGTTCCCCCAATTATATATCATGCTGTCTCTCAATTCAAGGTCTTCATGTTGGTTGTTCACTATGACCAGATGACTCATCTCTTCCTTCCTCCCCCAGACCTCCCCTGTCTCTACCTGGCTACCTTCTATCCATTTTCCACCTTTAAAATTTAGAAGTTATTTTCTTCAGGAAGCTTTCCCTGGCACCTCAAGTATGAATTAGGTGCCCCTTCTATATGTTCTGATCATAACTTTATCACATTAAATTTTAGTTACTCTATTTACTTGTCTTCATCTCCCATTAGACTGCAAGCTCCATGACGGTAAGGGGTATGTATGTTGTTGTATTTGTTGCTACTATGTTATAAACATAGTTAAGTATCCAATAAAATGTTTTTATATTAATGCTCATTCTTTTTTATACTGAAATGTTAATCTTCTCATTGAACTATAAAAGCTCTTTATACACTGAGCATTTCAATCCCCTGGCATTTTTTGGAAAATATTTTCCCACCACAGAAACTATTCATCTCATATTTCCCCAAAAAAATATGCCCTTTAATAACGCCATTCCTCTGTATGTGCTGTTCTCTTTGTCAGGAATGTACTCACTCACTGTGCATACTTTAATATCTACTGAAATAGTGTTTCTTCCAGGAAGGTTTACTTTACTCCTTGGGAAAGAATTACTCGCTCCTTCCTCTGTACTCCCATAGCCTCTTGTACATGCTTCAACTTCAAGACCATAGTATTTTTATTTCTAGTGTAATTATTTATTTGTAAGACTTTCTTCTCCATTAGGCTATTAATTCCTTAAAGCCAAGAATTTTCTTATTCATTTTTGTATGTCTATAATATTTTGCAAACTGGATTCCTTTGGAGTCACATCTGAACCACGTTTAATAATAAAAATAGAAAGAAAAATACTTTCTGTGAATAATCCTAAATTCTGAACTTCAGAAAAGTTCTGCCTGAATACTTACAGTCTCAGTTAATGGAAACCTTGACAATTTTAAATTGGAATGTCACAGTGGGCAATCAGGGAGATGTCAGGGAAACACTTAAGTATACACACTCTCTATAATTGTGTGTGAAGCATTCAGACAAAAGAAAAAACACTTCAGATATTAAAGACTTTAATTCAGAAATAATAAGTACATTAACTGTAAACCCAGGTTGCAGGTTAAGCTAAAAGAACTCATATAGTCAATAACTTATAGGGTCGCTATGAGTCAGAATTGATCGTCGGCAATGGGTTTGGTTTGTTTTTTTTTTGGTTTTGGTTGTCGTCTAAGAAGTTCTAGAGCTTACTGCTTTTAACCTCCACAGTTTTGATTGATGGGAGGTGGTGGTAATTGATAGAGATTTATCCTTGGTTACTAAGTGTCCAGAGACAAAAATTTGAGATTAGAATTGTTTTACCAATTAGCTTTAAAAGCACTTTTTAATCGTCCCTTTTGTAAAAAAAAAATTGTTTTTGCATTTGTTTTGTGTTGTTTTTAAAATCACCTTTAGCTTCTTACATTTCTAATTAGACTTTGTTTTTCAAAAACCTGCCACTTCTAATAGATTTTAGAAACATTGCACTTAATAATTCTTAAGGAGAATGCTTTACTTTTTGCTCATAAGTTTTTTGTTTTGTTTTGTTTTTAAGTGGGTGAATAAGACAGACAAGGTCCTCTGCCTAACAGCCTGATGGAGGTGCAGAAATGTTTCTTCCTGCACCCCTCCCACCCCTAGCTCTCACTTTCACTGACCTCTCTCTTCACTAGCTCATTCCTTGCTCCCCACAGAAGGAGGAATGACTAATCTGATTATCCGTATTCAACCACTCATTAAGCCATGTTACCCTAGTGGCTGAGGACCTTTTGCCTCTAAAACCAGCAAAGAGGCTTTCCTTTGTCTTTTCCACTGTCTGCCTCACCCATGGGTAAGAAAGGCTGCATGCACCACCACCACTTCTGGAAGCCAATGTGTGAGCTGACTCTGCTTTCTTTTTTCCTGCTCCTCACCCACATGAATAAATTGGCCAGACTAGCATTGGGGCCTAGGTATCTTCAATCCAGGGAGTAAGGGAGTAGGAAGGCTCCTTTTGGCCTCAGGCCTAATCTATGCCCTTTAACAATTTCCCTAATATTTTGGGGTTATTGACCTCTACTCCCCTTTCTTTGTGTGCATACTTTATTCATTAGAACCCAGGAGGGGAGAGGGTGAGTGATGATCACCTCCCCAATCCAGTCTAGTAAGAAAGACATACATCAAACTAATAACTACAAAATAGTTAACTACATTTACACTACCACTTGCTGTCAAGTCAGTTCTGACTCATGGCAACCCCACATACGTCGGAGTAGAATTGTGCTCCATAAGATTTTCAATAGCGATGACCCTTCAGAAGTAGGTTGCCAGGCCTTTCTTCTGAGGTACCTCTGGGTAGACTTGAATCATCAATTTTTCAGTTAGTAGCCGAGTGCTTAACTATTTGCTCCACTCAGACAACCTTATACTAAGTGCTACAAAAGACAAAAAAAAAAGAGAGATTTTTATCAAGGAAGACTTCCCTAAGGTAGTGTTACTTAAAATGGGACCTTAAAAGTCATTAAGAGCTTAAGTAGGCAAAGGGAAGGGTAGGGGACAGAGCAGTTCATACAGAAGGACCAGTATGTGTGAAGGCTCCCAGGCACAAAGGAGCATGATATATTCCAGAAACTGAAAAGAGGCCAATGGGTCTGGATCAGAGGGTAGAGGGTACAGCTTATAGAAAAGTGTTATATTATCCACTATAAAAATATAACACTTTTACTATTAATACTTATTAACAGCACATTATTTTGAGTTGCACTAATACAATTGTATAAACATGAATAAAATTGGAAAAGTATTATACTTGCAAGGGTGCTCGTATGTCAGAAGGCTTTGGTGCATAAAAGAGTTAATAACACTCAAAACAACAACAAATCCGCTTAACGAAAATGTTCTTATCTCCAACCAAGCCAGCCAATTTAGGTATAAACCTCAGGTGCTTGTAAAATACCCATATATGGCATATTGATTTTTCTGACACAAAGCTAGAATTAATAAAAAGCTTTTTCATAGCTTCCCCATTGATCCAGCCCCATCTTCAAACATGAGACTCAATCTCCAATTTATTATTTTCTCAAGATTTATTTTTGTTGCCATCTACTAACTACTGTATTTTTTCTTCAGTAAGACAAAGGCATATAAAAATAATATATCCATTTCCTAGAGAAATAAGAGCTGTCACACAAATAGACATATGCACACCCATGTTCATTGTTGCGCTATTTACAATAGAAAAAAGATAGAAACAACCTAGGTGCCCATCAATGGAATGGATAAACAAATTATGGTATATTCACACAATGGAATACTACGAAATGATAAAGGACAGTGATGAATCTGTGAAACATCTGATAACATGGATAAATCTGGAAAGCATTATGCTGAGTGAAATTAGTCGGGCATAGAAGGACAAATATTCCATGAGACCACTATTATAAGAACTCAATAAATGGTTTAAACATAGAAGAAAACATTTTTTGATGGTTATGAGGGGGGGTAGGGAGGGAGAGGGGAACTCACTAACTAGATAGGAGATAAGAATTATCTCAGGTGAAGGGAAGGACAACACACCATACAGGGGAAGTCAGCACAACTGGACTAAACCAAAAGCAAAGAAGTTTCCTGAATACAACCAAACGCTTTGAGAGACAGAGTAGCAGGGGCAGGGGGTCTGGGGACCATGCTTTCAGGGGACATCGAGGTCGATTGGCATAACGAAGTTTATTAAGAGAATGTTCTGCATCCCACTTTGGTGAGTGGTGTCTAGTGTCTTAAAAGCTAGTGATCGGCCATCTAAGATGCATCAATTGGTCCCAACCCACCTGGAGCAAAGGAGAATGAAGAACACCAAAGACACGAGGAAAATATTAGCCCAAGAGACAGAAAGGGCCACATAAACCAGAGACTCCATCAGCCCGAGACCAGAAGAATTAGATGGCACATGGCTACTACCTGACAGGGAACACAACAGAGAGCCCCTGGCAGAGCAGGAGAAAAGCGGGGTGCAGAACTCAAATTCTAGTAAAAATAACAGACTTAATGGTCTGACTTAGACTGGAGGGACCCTTTTAGCCCAGAACTGAAACCGTTTCCGAAGCCAACTCTTCAGACAGAGATTAGACTGGACTATAAGACATAAAATGATACTCGTGAAGAGAGTGCTTCTTAGCTCAAGTAGATACATGAGACTAAATGGGCAGCTCTTGTCCAGAGGTGAGATGAGAAGGCAGAAGGGGTCAGGAGCTGGCTGAATGGAGATGGGAAATCAGGGGTGGAAAGGAGGTGTGTGCTGTCACAGTATACGGAGAGCAACTAGGGTCACATAGCAATGTATGTATAAATTTTTGTATGAGAGACTAACTTGAATTGTAAACTTTCACTTAAAGCAGAATAAAAAAAATAATTTATCCTTTTTCTCAGTCATTAACCCTTGGAAACTGTCAATATGCAATTTTTTGTTCTAACAATACACTCCTATCAGAGGCCCAGTAATGGCACTGGCCTCTCCTTATCCCTGAAGTGCTCACCGAATTTCGATTTGAAATTTATGTGATTATTTCTATTAGTAGTTTAAGCACCCATCACCAATCACCTTCTGGTTATCTGAAACAATCTGTCTTATTTTTTTCTAATTGCTGCAGCAAAAAGCCATTATGGTAGCATTTTAAATTAAGTGGTATCTCAGTCATCCTCTTGTTTGTCTGCATTGTTTCCCCAAACACCATTCCCTTTGTTTTAGTTTAAATGTTCACTCATGACTCTCTTGACTTATCTTCAGTGTTCTAGGTGGTTGAAAAAGCTGGAGAAAGGGGAAAATATACTTTTTTGTCTCATTCCCCACAGCAACGAAGCACAAATTCATAGAATTTATTGCTGAATGGTACCTTGGTGATTAGACCTTCTCCTCTCAAACCACAATTCCCCCTACTACCGTATATTCTTGCTCAAATGATTTTCTTAAAGTACAATCCCCCTAGAACGTTCTCCCTCATGTACTATTAACATATCACTTTAATTTTTATACTGACCCTTTCTCCCTTCTTATAAATCTCAAAGGAATAAACACCACTTCATTTTTTCTATTGCTAAACCATCTCTGATTCTAAATTCTATTTCTTTCTATTTTTCATGGGTTGCTGATGGTGATGATTACGTTAGTGATGAGGAGGATTATAACTAACGTTTATTAAGCACTTGCTATGTGCCCAGCACTGCCTTATTTTACCCTCACACCAACCATATGATATGCTGTTATTGTTAGTTGCCATTGAGTTGATACCAAGTCATGGTGACCCCATGTGTGCAAAGTATAACTGCTCCATAGGGTTTTCAAGGCTGTGACCTTTCAGAGGCAGATTGCCAGGCCTGTCTTCCCAGGCGTCTCTGGGTAGGTTTGCACTACCAACCTTTCAGTTAGTAGTTGAGAGCTTAACAGTTTGTGCCACACAAGAACTACCATATGATATAAGCACTATTATTATTATTTCCATTTTACAAATACAGAGGTTGAGATCCTCATAAATATCTGGATTTTAGATGATTCATACCTTCTTCTTTGTATCTTGATTTTGTGTAATGCTCGGATTGTTTCTAATGAGCTATGTACAACTTTTAAAATAAAACACAATAGATAAAATGAACCTGTTTTTCATAGGGTGAGGTGAAGCCATCAGGGTAATTTGTCTCTAGTCTCTGATTCTTTCTCCATTACAATCACAAAAGAGTCATTCCATCCATCAAAAAAAAAAAAAAATACTTGGGTGTGTGGCATATGCAAGGAGCCCTGATGGCGCAGTGGTTAAGAGCTTGGCTGCTGACCAAAAGGTCAGCAGTTGGAATCCACCAGGGACTCCTTGGAAACCCTATGGGGCAGTTCTACTCTGTCCTATAGGGTCGCTATGAGTCAGAATCGACTCGATGGCAACGGGTTTGTTTTGGTTTACCATGTGCAAGGCACTGTGAGGGAAACAATATAAGCAGCATTGAGGAAAGTTAACTGTTTGGAAATGAGTGGTGCCCATGCTAGCAAGAGTTTAGAGGAGAATGAAACCACTGTGGTCGGAAAGCAGTAGGACTATAGTTGGGCCTTAAATGTGAGGGGTTCTCAAATATAAGGAAATGGAGAACAGTTCTCAGAAAGAAAGGAAGGCCTATTCCTGTCCTGATTCCCACCACCCTCTCTATCTCCCTACCACCCCTCCCTACCCCCCACACACCCCCACACAATGCTTTTTTGTCTCCTGAGTGAAAAAGCAATAATAAAAACTGAACCCTAGGGTATGAGAATAATTAGGAGACTGTCTGGACCCTGGCTTGGCTATTCTTCTCATCACCGGTTGTTGCTGTTGTTTTGTCAATTTTTAAGTCACGAAACTAAATTTTATATTATTTCACACATTAAGCAAACATCTAGCTCACTTTCAATCTTGCTTTTATTCATCTGCTTTAGGTTCAACTTAGAGTAAGAACTTTGAAAAAACATACAGGAATTTATATCAGGAGATATAAAATGGCACCTCCCTCAATCTTGTCTCCCCAAATAAATTGCAAGTTGTACTTAGCAGAATTGTAAGCACAATACTTGGCACATTAAAGATATTTAATCACTTGTCAGGTGATGGATCACTAACTTTATACCTTTAATTACCTTCGTTCCAACATTTCACAATAAATTACCAACTCCAACAAGAGTCTGGTTACACGAAACTAAGGCAATTTATCTCCGTTAAGATTTTAAGATTTAAAAGAAAAACATTCTTTGAATTTAAGCTCTTTTCAGTACCAAAATAAACTTCAAACCATAAATAAAACCCATCAAGAAGCTGGGAACCTCACTATCCAGATCCTCTGATATATTTCTCCACAAAATCTAGACCAATTTAATAGATCAGAACATAAAAAGTTTATTCTCTTCTTTCAACAACTATATAAATTCTTTGATGTTAGTTATTATACTAAAAGACATCTCAGAAATCCTTAAAGTTAGAAGTTACTTCAATTCCATCATATCCAAAGACTGAAAAGTGGTCTCACTTTTTCTTTGCTATTGATCTTTCCTTTCATTTTTCTCCTCAAAACTGGCATTCTCCTCCATTTTGGAACTCCGATTTCTACAGTGAAATTTCCTGGAAGGTCAATATCTGACAGTATCTTTCCCATTAGGTAAGCTCATTTTCACAACAAAGACAATAATTACAGGAAGGAACAGTAAAATCTGTTTTTATAAGACTTTTAAAGGAATAAAATGCATACAATTAGTCATTATAACAACCATAAGCTTTCTTTTTACTTTTAACCCCACACTCCCACCCCAGTTGGGTGCAAGTCGAAAAGGAAGGTGGCTCTAGCTTTTACTTATCAATTTTTTCTGGAAAATTTTTGAAAAAAAGATGCATAATGCACAGGATTAGGAAATATTGCAAAATTAAAATAAATTTGGGCAAAGACTTTTTTTACATTGACAAATAATTAAAGAGCTCCATGTAATGATTTTCCGGTTTGTATACTAGGGTTAATAGGTAAAGAAATGCACAGTGAAATTTAAGCTCAAGGAAGGGTCTTATCCAAAGGAGACACACCCGCACGGACCAAAATGATCCTTTTATCATTTCCAGCGGATTTAAGCATAAAGCCTAGTGGGATTACACGAACAAAGCAACAGGGTAGTGTGTGGGGAGCTCAGACTTGGTTTCAATTGGCCTCATTAGTCAGCAGAGTAAATCTCCTATGTGGGGTATAAGAGCAGGAAGTTCAAAGCAGGTAATACTTGAAGCCAGGCAGGTAGAAAAGTGGTAGTTCAGGGTGAACAATTCATTCAGAACAGGTCTCTTGAGCCAGCAAATGGTGGGTCTAAGGAACAGGATTTGGTGCTTTGTAAGAAAAGACTAGCAGGGTCAGAGCCTCTAGATAGCATAGTTTGGATGTGGAACAGAGATCCAAAGCCAGTAAGGAAGTGGAAGTCTTGAGACAAAAACTCAGTTCTGTTGATCAGAGGATGTTGCATTTCCACAAGTAAACCAGATGATGTTGAATGAGCCTCTTTGACTTTCAGTTTTCCCTGTCTGTAAATGTTCCTATTTCATAGGGTTTCGGTGAGGGGACTTACCCCACCCAAGGGCAAAGGCAAATACTTATCTGTTTGGGCATGTGCAGTTATGAAGACAGCTGTATAACAGGGAAGCGAAGGATTCATGGGAGGAAATATAAGAACAATAAATTTACAATGACAAGCAGAAGGAGGGGGGACATTGGTACAACTAACAAGTGACAGCATTGGGAATTTAATTCAGGTCCATATGTGCATGATTGAGAAGTCCATAATTATGTATTCCAATATATCTATTTTCTGTATCTACCATTTATTGATTGCTTACTGTGTCAGGTACTATGCTAAGCACTTTACATGAATTATCTCATTTAGTCATCACCACTACCATGTGAGTTAGGTACTGTTTCTCATTTTAATGATGAGGAAGCTGAGGATAATTTAAGACAAACTAAAGTAAGAGAATAGATCAAAGTAACAGAATAGATTCATTACTACTGAATGACATAGGTGGGAAAAGTTTAAATGGAATACTTATTTGTTCCCTGACAACTAAAGTAATTGTGTTGTATAATATAAATTGAATCTATCTCAAGCTGGCCCCACAATGGGTTAATTCCATGTATCAAGAAATTTAGTGTGACCAGTGGTCATTCATGAGCAGCAAAGTGCCAAAAATAGCCAATGAATGGGCATAAGGTTGCTGACCTGAGAGGGGTAACCTAGCTGGCCAGAAGGCCGAACTGGAAGAGAGATCCTGTCCTGTACATTGTACTCCAGGAAGAGTTCTCAATTAGCCTACAGATACTACAACAAAGTTGGGACAGCATGGAAACACTGAAAAATGAAGTAGATTTGAATTTATTGAGCCTTTACTATATGCTAGGCTCTATAAATGCTTTCCACCATCTGTCAGTTTGTCATACTGTGGTGGCTTGCATGTTGCTGTAATGCTGGAAGTTATACCACTGGTATTTCATGTACTAGCAGTGTCACCCATGTTGGATAGGTTTCTGGGGAGCTTCCAAACTAAGACTAGGAAGAAAGGTCTGGCGATCTACTTCTGAAAATTAGTCAATGAAAACCTTACAGATCACAACAGAGTATTATCTGACACAGTGCTGGAAGATGAGCCCCCTAGGTTGGAAGGCACTACAAAATAGACTCAAATAATGATCATGAAGATGGCGCCGGACCAGGCAATATTTCGTTCTGTTATACATGAAGTCACAATGAGTCAGGGCTGACATGATGGCAACTAACAACAACAGTAGGTTTGCATATATTATCCCATCAATCTTCTCCAAACTGAAAGGTATTATTATTCCTGTTTTACTAAAGAGGAAGCTGAAGACTTGAGAGATTAATCCTTATTTCAGTGTGAAAGAATGAGTAAATATCAGAACCAGGACTCAAACTCAGGCCAATATAACTTCCCTCCAAAATGTTGCCACAGGAATTGATGCTAAAAAAGTGAACAGAAATAAGCAGTCAAGAAGGTATATAATTGAATCCAGGAATAGATATCATAAGGCTGTCATACTAAAGTGGTACAGAGGTATGGAGTCCAAAGACCATGCCCAAAATATAATAATAATAGTAGCTAACACTGATGAAACACTCTCTATGTGTCAAGTATTGCTCAAAGAATTTTACACGTTTAACTCATTAACTCCTCACAGTTCTGAGTTGGATATTAATGTTATCCCCATTTAAAGTTGAGTAAACAGTCACAGAGAGGTTAAATACTTTAGGCAAGGTAGTAAGTGGGAGAGTTAATATGGGAAACTGGAATTCAAGATGCATTTCAAGGAAACTTTCAAAAAGACTATTCTAACTATACAATTGTAAATTCTCCTGATGTAGCAGAAAAAAAAAATAAAAGTGAATACCTAAATAAACCAGACCAAATGCCCAGGGTGATAGATGATATGAGGAAAGTAGACTCCTTTAAATACTATTTTGTTTCTGTCTTCCCTGTCAAAGAGAATTATCTTCGGGCTGAAAAGGGTAACAAACAACCATTAGCTAAGAGGTAACTGAAGCCCAAGATGGTTGAAGAGATTGTTAAAAAAAAAAAAAAAAGTGCTTTAAATGCCTTTTGGTTTGGTCTCCTGGAATGGATGAATTAAATCCAAAACTGTACACAATTGATAAACCTATATTAATAATCTTTGAGGAATCATGGAGAATGGGTGAAGTCCTGGAAGACTGGAGATGCACTCCTTTTTCTTTTCTATGTTTTGAGAAGAGAAAGAAAGTAGATTAAACAATTAAATATAATAACATTGCCTCCATTCTGTAATTGCTCCTTTGCAATCTATTCTCCATACAGCAAATAAACTCTTTAAATAAAGTAAATCAAACCACAAAAACCTGCTGCTTCCTAAAACTCATTGCACATAGAAGTGTACGCTCTTAACTATTGCCTCTAAGGCCTTACCTGCCTATCTCTTCAACTCCATCACTTACTATTACCCCCAGTGTTCACTACTCATCAGTCACATTGATCTTTCTCTTCCTTAAACACTCCAAGAGTGTTCCTGCCTCAGGGCCTTTGCATTACTCTTCTCTTTGCCTGGAATATTCCTTTTTCTATTTATTTTCAGGCTAACTCCTTGTCAGCCAGATCTAAGCTAAAATGCCATTCTCTCAGAGGCCTTCCCTGACCTATCTAGTGTTATTGCCTTTCCCTCCACCCCAGTCACTTTCTATCCCATTTCCATATTTTATTTTCTTCAAGGCATTCACCGTTACCTGAAATTATCTTGTCTGTCTATTGTCTGACTGCCCCACTAGAATATAAGCTGCATGTGAGCAAAGACCTTGCCTCCCTTGCTCACTATTTTAGCTCCAGTGCTTAGAATAGTGCCTGACACATAGAAGGAACTCAATAAATAATTTATTGAATACTTGAGTCGTAGGAAAGATTCTAGAATAAATTATTAAAAGAATTGCTCATTAACACCTAAGAGAATAAACAATGATTAGCTCAAACTAACTTCATTTTATTCTCTGACATGGACTTGAAAATTAAAGATATGTGGAGTAGACACGAAGTTTAGCAAGGCACTTTGCAAAGTATTTCATGACATCTGTGCATTCAAGATGGAGAACCATTGACTGGACAATCATTTAAATAGATTTTTCTAAAGTGATTGAATGACTACAGTCAGAGTATTTTGATGCCATTTTAGAGTAAGAGTTACTAAATTCATTTGAAACCCACACATCTTTAAGAACCTGATGAAAGCCTGGGCATTTTTCTCATAAAAAATATACATATGCACACATTTTGCACAAAGTTTCATAAATTCTTCAAGGCTCTATTGGTCCATAGGTCTCAAGTTAACAACTTGTCTACTAGAATATGTCCAATGGAAAATTTCCTGGTTCTTTCATGTTCAACATATCTATCAATTATTTAGATTAAGAAAAATAAGGCTGACCTAGCCTGTTTGGGGATGGCAGAGATGGATAGTGTCTAATAGGTGATATAAATTAGGGTTTTACTCGATAGTAAGTTTTATATGAGATAACATTGTCATGTGACCACCAAAAGAAGCTAATCTGATTTTAAGCTGCATTAATAGAACAAGGAAGGTATATATAGGCCACTCTGCACTGTTTGCAGCATACTGTGAGTATCTACAATGCTGCATAAGTAGATGGACAGATACATTCAGACACTTGATAGGGATGGTAAAGAAACATGAAATCACGTCTTGTGGGCAACCATTGATTGAAATGGAAATGTTGAGTTGAGAGTAAAGAAGATTCTGGTGGATGAGAGACCTTGTCAAATGTTAGTTGACTCCAAATATTTAAGAAGTGTTAACATGAAAAGGCAGCCCTGGTGGCGCAATGGTTAAGAACTCAGCTGCTAACCAAAAGGTCATCAGTTCGAATCCACCAGCTGCTTCCTGGAAACCCTATGGGGCAGTTTTACTCTGTCCTATAGAGTCACTATGAGTCAAAATCAACTCGACAGCAACAGGTTTTTGGTTTAACGTGAAAAGGGTGATTCAACTTATTTCGTGTGACTATAAGTCATAAATCCAGGACCAGAGGTTATAGAGCATTTTAATTTAATATCTGGAAGCACTTTCTATATAGTAAAATCTGTCCAAAGATGGAATGTCCTGCCTTAAGCAGTAGAAAGCATCCACCCCATCATTGAATCTGTTAAAGCAGAGGCCTGATAATCAATTGACAGGGATACTATAGAGGGGGCTCAAGCACTTGGAGGTTGGAAATTGGATAACTGTTGTAGTTCCTTCTTAAACCAAGAGTCCCTAAGTCTAGAAAGCAAATGAATTAGGTGATTGTGAAGAAAATTATTCCAAAGTCATTTGCATGAACTATACACCCAACCTATCTAGTACCTGGTGAGACTCTGACAGTCACTCTAGTTTAGTATATTATGGAAACAGATTCTCTTCAAGCCCTATTAATCACCTTAGCTTCTTGCGATTTTTAACCACACAGAATGTATTAGAAATGACTTTTGTATTTTAACATATAAAAAAATGTTTAGATATCTTCATAGCACAGACAAAAGAATTGTTTATTTTAACACTGGAAAAATACACAAAGCAAAACAATGTCTAGTTTTTCCAAAAGGCAGGCTGCTGACAGCTTGATAAGGCTGGGGAGAGGAGGAGTGCAAGGATGAATTTAATCCTATCACACTGCAACAATTTTTTGTCAGGTAAAGTTCTGATTGCAAATTGTAAAAATGTTTCATGTCTATGAGAGCTCATTTAAATATGTGTCAACCAGCAACAGCAAGCAGACCTACTCAATTGTGGACATTGCAGTGGTCTGGTACATTTTCTACTATAAGGACAGAACGTGCACAAAATTGTTTTCTAAATGTCATCCACTTAATAAAAAAGTATGTCAAGCCACTCTAAACATCCACAATTTCTGTAGACAGTAAATCACAGGAGGGAGAGAAGGAAGGGAGAATAAGTCAGGATGGGAATGTAATAAGAGAATGAAGGAAAGGAGGGAGAATGTAAAATGAACAAATATTGATTATCTACTAGTTCTATGCTGGGTGATTTTATATCTATTATTTTATTAAATCTTCCCCACAATGATGTAAGGTAGAAATAATCATCCTCATTTTTAAATACAAAGTAGCACACTCAAAGTAGTTATGTAACTTGCCCAAGGTCTACAGTTAAGAAGTGATCTACGGTTAAGAAGTGATTGACCATGGAACTGTTTGATATCAAAGACCATGATCTTTCCGCTATACCACATAGCCCCCTATAATAAGTGTTAAGCTTAATAAGAATATTTAGAAAGTATGATATTTTGTAGTCTTGACTGGCTCTCAACCTTCTTTAGCATATGAAGCCCTTGCCCCTGTTTACTTCTTCAGATTCTTTCATTACCCTATCCCTCCAACTCTACACTCCAGTCAAACTGAATGTCTTGTGTGTCTCCAGAATGCACTAGGCTATCTCAGCCCCCTTGCCTTTGAACATTTTGATCTTTTTTTATTTCTTCCCTCTCTTACTGTCCAGCTCCTAATTTTCCTTCAAGATTAAGTCAAGAATAACTACTCTAAAAAAACCTTCTTTGTCCATCTCAGTTAAGTAACTGCCTCACCTCTGCTATTCTATAGTACCTTGAACATACTTTTATTACATCGTCTATCAGACTGCATTGTTTACTTATCTCTCTCTCCTCACTAGACTGCAGCCTCTCCAGGGTATGAACAGGGACTTATTTTCACATTGTACTCTCTAACATCTAGCACAATGCCCAGCAGGTAGTAAGAACTTATAAATGCTAAAAGAACGAATGAGCAAACAGCAACAACAGTAACACAACAACGAAAACAAAATGAACGAACGAGGTAGGCAGGTCCAATTTAGTCATAGGTAGGCATATTTAATGTGATCCTACGTAAGGGATCAGTGATGAACAACTTCACAGTAAGTCAGAGAAAATGCCATTCAAGCAGGCATCTTCATTGCCCCAATATCAAGAGAATAGCCATATCTCCAACTAGACTTGGGCCTCTACCAAGTTTCCTTCCCTCTTAGTACCAAAGTTGATGCACTAAATGAGGAGTGGTCCATTCCCTTAAATGTCATCATCCACATCTTTCTAGGCGCTGAGCAATTTTGAAGCAGAGATTCTGACAGCTGCAACCTTGGTCTGTCTCTCTACTGAGAGGGACAAATGTAACGCCTGTTTATGCTGCAGCAACGAGCAGATGTTTGCTTTCCCTGATGTATGTGCCCTCTGCTCATGGCAGTGGTTGGTGTGCTTTGTCTTGCTTCCAAAACTGCTTTCCTAGCTTCCTCTGCTTCTTGATCCAGAGACAAAAATGGAAAGGAAAAAAGAAACAAGCCACATAAATCATTTTTTTTATTTTCTTTTGTGAAACCCTGTGACTGCCTCATTTCAATCAGAAGGAAATTAGTTCCTTGCCCTGTGAAGTGAGCTGAGTCACTCATAATGTGAAAACAATGCAACTGTAGAGAGACAGAGTAATGCCTAGAGAGGAATGCCTGTAAGATGACCTGGGTTCTTTCTAGTCCTAGCTATACCACTAGGCAACTATGTGACCTTGGACAAGCCACTTAACCCCTTTAGGCTTTGGTTTCTTCATTTGTAAAATCAGGTGATTGGGCTATATGATCCCTAAAATCCCTTTTTGCTCTTAAATTATGTCTTGAATACAGCATGGATATACAGCGGTTTCACCATAGTATTCACCCTAAATTTTAAAGAATTATTGACTCAGTCTATGTACAAGGCTACAAGCCTATTCTCACTTTTTCATCCCTCTGTTTTTCTGGTAGAATTCATGTTTGAAATATGTGATTCAGATTTAAATATGATATTCTCAGTCTGCTGAAAAGGCATTTCTGGAGCCTGCTGCCTTGCTGTTGTTGTTGTTAGCTGACAAGTCGGCCCCCAACTCATGATGACCCCACGCACAGCAAACAGAATGCTGACCAATCCTGTGCCATCCTCGTGATTGGTTACAGATCGGACCTTTGTGATCCATAGTCTTTTCATTGGCTGATTTTCTGAAATAAATCACCAGGCCTTTCTTCCTAGTCCATCTTAGTCTGGAAGCTCCACTGAAGCCTGTTCAGCATCATAGCAACACAGAAGCCTCCACCAACAGATGGGTGGTGCCTGAGCACAAGGTGCATTGACTGGGAGTCAAATATGGATCCCCTGCATGGAAGGTGAAAATTCTACCACTCAACCACCAGTGGGTCTAAATGCCCCAGACTGACATCTGAAGACCCTTAATTTCCTCTGTACATGCCATTGCTTTGATCATATGGGAGAGTCCATGTTCAGCACTCACCTTATTCCATGCCTGCCTCTTAAATCAGCTGTCCATGATTTTTGCTGTCAACACTGGGAAGCTGTGCCTTATGGAGAAAGGGCAGAGAACTAAAACAAAAGGGTCTTCATAAGATGGAAAATTCATAGTCTAAACAAACTAATAAAGCAAAGGTTGAGAGAGACAATGAGTCATAAATGAGGGTATACATAGATACCAGGGATATCATAGAGAGCAGTGGACCAGAAACTAGTTAGACATGGAAATAAGAACCTGGAAAACATATATACTAATGGTTAAGGAAATATAAATGGATGGTCAAAGTCTGAGCAGGTAGACAAGAACCTGAAGTTTTCAAATTCCAAAAGACAAGATCACTGTAAAATTCTAGGCCGGTGCTTAGGGCCTAAGAGATTCCTCAAGAATCAAAAGATAGAACAAGGCAGACAGAAGACCAGATGTGAGTTTGTAGCCATTAAAGAGATCTTGATTTTGATTCAGGCAGATACTTCCTGCTAGGAAAAGAATCATTCCAGAGCACACAGAGACAAGTATATGAATGAACCGATCAAACTAGTCTGGGGAGTTAAAAAGTAGCTGTCAGTTGCCCTAACTGCCCTGTGCCGTATCTGGCCCATGGAAGCGTGTGTCACGTGGTGTCAGAAGCTAGTCTCCCAATACAGGGAGCCTGAGGGAAAAAAGGACAATATAACTATCATTCCTGCCCAAACCTCGAGAGCGATCCCATCAACAAGTAGGAAACTGGATACATGGATCTCAAGCTGGATGATGATCAGATTCCTCTCAGAGCTTCCCCATTACTCGTGGGGAGAATATACCATGGCCATAACTTACTGGAGAAAAGGGAACACTGTTGGACATGAATGAGGAGCTGGCTAGGCAAGGTATGACTTGAGCTGATGGGTCTAAGTTTAAGAGAGAGCAGCAACTCTATGTCCAGGAATAGCAAACGGCAAATTCTCGCCCACTTCTAACTGTGAGGTTTATGGCATGCATTGCTAACTAATCTCAATGCTCTTTCCCAATGAGCCTAGGCATTCTTCTCCACACAAAGCTCTAGATAGTCACTACCATGTCTAGATCAACATTGGCAGATGAGATTAAGTGTATTTTCCATCTATATTTTAATTAGTTAGAGCAAACTGCAGCCCCAGACTTTTTGAGGTTTCAGAAAACTTTACCTATTTTGACTGTACAACCTCAATCCCTGATGCCACCTATAGTCCACAGATGCTACCTGGGGCCTTGGGATTAAGGATAAAAATCTTCTTATTCATGTAAGTCTGCTACATCTATTCACAGTGATTGACACAGCCTACTCAACCATACTTCTGCCTTGCATTTTGTGGTTAACCCCTCATGACCCGTAACAATGACCTTAAAGTAATGTAACACTCAGCCAGCACCAATGCCCTGCTGACCCAGCCACATTATATATGGTCTTAGGTTTTAAATACTGCAGGACCATTCCACATGCTGTTCATAATATTTTTTTCTATTTTTCTAAAGTGATTCAATTTCCTGGAAAAATCATTCTTGAAAAAGCCATTACATTCTTAGTAATTCTTCAGGTAAAATAGTTCCAGGGACTGGTTGCAATGGTACCTTTCCAGTTGAATGTATAAATCAGAAGGTTAGCCTTACTTTAAAAGATTTCCTCCTATGAAATAAAACTACTCCTTTGGAGAAGATTTGCTCCTGGTCTCCTGGCCAGATTTACAAGCAATACAAACAAAATGGAATATAGCTCCTCTCTCATTTGAGGATTCATGTACAAATGAAAGCTACTTGTTAAATAGAGCAGTGATAGGGTTAGTTTGCATGGTTGTGCTGAAGAAAATCCATTAGTGATAAAGTAGCCTTATGTTTTCTATAAGTTTAAGGCATAGTAAGCATCTATTTTTCCCGCTTTTAATTTATATGAGGCTTGATAATATTTGCTAGTTTAAAATAAAACCAAAAATGGACAGGTATCAGAAGGACACTATATAATAATTTTTTTTTAATCTAGGAAAATAAAGACTATGAATTTTAGAGATTGAAAGCACATTTTCGAAGGAAGTGATTTTAGTGAGAAGTATTTGCAACTATAAATGTACACAGTTTCACTTTACGAGAAAATAAACTTCTGTTTCAACGAATCAGTTAGTGTTTCAATTTGTTGTTTTGCTTTTAAAGTAACCCTACTACTTCACAAATAGATGCTGAGTGCTACACGACTCTCTTCAAAAGTTAATGGTTCCAAGCATATTGGTACTTTCTAGTTTAAATTTTATTTATTTTGTTCTTGTTGTTGAGAATATACACAGCAAAACAAACACCAGTTCAACAGTTGAAATCTTATTAGATCAAATTATAAACATTAATATATTGACAAAATTATTTTGTTGTATAAAATAGATGGATTAAAATAAGCAATATGGGGACAATCTGACTGTTAAGAGACTTTTTTTTTTTAATATTTTATTGTACTTCAGGTGAAGGCTTACAGAACAGATAGTTTCTCATGTAACAGTAACACACATGCTGTTTTATGACATTGGTTAACAACCCCACAACATTTCAACCCTCTAAATTCTCAACTTTTTTTTTTGTGAAAATACACATAGCCAAAGATACGCCATTTCAAAAATTTTTTTTACATACACATTTAAGTGACATTGACTACGCTCTTCTAATTGTGCTGTTATTCTCACTTAAGATGAAGGCTTACAGGACAAAATAGTCTCCCATTTAACAGTTACTACAAATGTTGCCCTATGACAATGGTTAACAATCTCACAACACATCAACAATATCCTTACTCTACTTTGTGTTCCCTATCATCAGCTTCCTACTCCCCTTCTGCCTTCTGGGCCTTGTCACTGGACTCCTGTACCTCGTTGCTCTCATGGTTTTACTGGGCTGTCCACTCGCAGGCTGATCAGTGAACCTCAAAGGTAACTTTACCACTGAGCTAAAAGGGTGTCTGGGGGCCATACTCTCGGGGTTTCTCCAGTCTCCTTTAGGCCAGTAAATCTGGTCTTTTTTTTTTTTTTTTTGTGAGTTAGAATTATGCTCTACATCCTTCTCCAGCTCTGTCCAGAACCCTCTGTTGTGATCCTGGTCAGAGCAGTCAGCGGTGGTAGCCGGGCACCATCTAGCTGTACTGGACTCAGTCCGGTGAAGGTCTTGGTAGCGGTGGACAATTAGTCCTTTGGACTAATCTTTTCGTTGTATCCTGTTCTCTTCATTCTCACTTGCTCCCGAAGAGATGAGACCAGTGGAGTATCTTAGATGGCCGCTCACAGGCTTTTAAGACCCCAGACACTACTCACCAAGGTAGAATGTAGAGCATTATCTTTATATGTAGTGTCATGCCAATTGAGCTAGATGTTCCCCGAGACCATGGTCCCCAGAGCCCTCCGTCCAGCAACTCAGTCCCTCGGGGAGTTTGGATTTGTCCATGGGGCCTCCATGACCTTTCCTTGTACAGGTTGTGTTAGTTTCCCCTGTATTCTGTACTGTCTGTTAAGAGACATTTTTGAGACAGAAAAAATAAAATTTAACATGCACTGGGGAAAAACAAATTAATGGTCCTTGGGGTAACACAGTGGTTAAGCACTCAACTGCTAACCAAAAGATTGGAAGTTCAAATCCACCAGCAGCTTCTTGGGATAAAAGACCTGATGATTTGCTCCTGTAAAGATTACAGTCTAGGAAACCCTATGGGACAGTTCTATCTACTCGGTCATACAGGATCACTCTGAGTCAGAATTGACCCGATGGCACACAACAACAACAGATTTAATGCAGTAGTACCTTGAGTATGTTTCAAGTATAACGAGCATTAACTGACGTCCATTTGAATATATAAGAACTGTTGAGAGCTTTAAGATACTTTTTATTTCTGCAGTGACTATAGTAATAATTAAATAATGATATCATCTGACAATCAGGAACTTATATATTTTTAAAATGGAAAACAGTTTAAGGACTAGATTATTTAACATACAATATTTGAAATACATCAGCTACATGGCTATTATACTAATATTTTAATAAAATTTAAAGATAAAACAATTTAGATCCTTCAAAGTTTAATGCCTGAATTAAGTTTTCTATTCTAGAAATAAAATACAGCTATATTTTCCCAGATTCAGAAGTCTTGTAACTTCAGCTATTCAAAACAACCAAGAACACAAAAACAAGGGAAAACATGAAGAAAAAAAGGAACATAGTTTATAAGTTTTGATGTTTGTTAATGGTTGGGTCACTGAGCGGAGAAAAAGAGTAAGGTTTTGCACACATATTTACTCTACTCGGAAACCACAGTGTCATAGTGGTTAAGAGCTACGGCTGCTAACCAGAAGGTCGGCAGTTCGAATCCACCAGGTGCTCCTTGGAAACCCTATGGGGCAGTTGTACTCTGTCCTTTAGGGTCACTATGAGTCAGAATCAACTCAACGGCAACGGGTTTGGTTTTTGGTTTACTCTAACAAAAAGGAATATCAGATGGATTGGCCTGAATTGCAAAATCCAGTCCCATTAGCTGTAAAACTGAGGACAGTAGGAAGATAGCAAAGGAAAGGAGAAAGAACAGAGAAAACAATAGAAAGAAAAAAAAAAAGCAATGTTATAAAAGGCAAGAAGGGTACCAAGAAGTAGACCCAACGACATCAGTGATCAGAGACAACAGATCTCAAGGAAGGAGACAAAAAGCACCTATACTGTGATATGCAGATAACACAATCTTGCTTGCTGAAAGTGAAGAGGACTTGAAGCACTACTGATGAAGATCAAAGATTACAGCCTTCAGTATGATTTGCACCTTAACGTAAAGAAAACAAAAATCCTCACAACTGGATGAATAAGCAACATCATGATAAATGGAGAAAATATTGAAGTTATCAAAGATTTCATTTTACTTGGATCCACAATCAACGCCCATGTAAGCAGTAGTCAAGCAATCAAATGACGCATTGCATCGGGCAAATCTGCTGCAAAAGACCTCTTTAAAGTATTAAAAAGCAAAGATGTCACTTTGAGGACTAATGTGTGCCTGACGCAAACTATGCTGTTTTCAATCGCCTCATACGCACGCGCAAGCTGGACAATGAATAAAGAAGACTGAAGAAGAATTGGTGCCTTTGAATTATGGTGTTGGCAAAGAATATTGAATATATCATGGACTGCCAGGAGAATAAACAAGTTTGTCTTGGAAGAAGTACAGCCAGAATACTCCTTAGAAGCAAAGATGGCAAGACTTCATCTTACACAACAACAGTATAGTGAGGACATACAATCAAAGTGAAAACTAAGCTCTATACTTCACAACACTTGAGGGAATCACTGTTGGAGAGTCAGAAACAAACAAACAATAAGCCATTAAGCTGAAGGTAGTCACTATAGGCTCATATGGTATTTCAAAACATAATAGTTTCCAAAGTTTTACTATGTGGTAATGAAGTAAAGGAGCCCTAGTTGAGCAATGGTTAAGAACTCATCTGCTAACCAAAAGGTCAGCAGTTCGAATCCACCAGCTGCTCCTTGTAAATCCTATGGAGCAGTTCCACTCTGTCCTATAGGGTCACTATGAGTTAGAACCAACTCAATGTCACATAACAACAACAGAGTAAAAAATTGACATTTATAAAAACTCTGAATCAGTCATATTGAGAAAGCTCTTTACAAAGGCAGGGAAGTTTGCAATATATTTTAGGAAAAAATTTCTACCATGAATGATCTTTTTTTTTAATGCTTAAGGAATAAATCTTCAGTTCTCTGAAAAAAAATTACAAATTCAAAACACCTAATTCTCACTTCAGGTAAGACAACTGAATGATTATTCTACATAGAAAATTCCAAAATTGTTAGTCTTTGCAATAATGAAAATGGGTGAATATGGATGGCACTTTGGGAGTTACTGACTTACACAATAGAGACAGTACAGCACAGTGGTTAAGCATGAGGGTTCTGGGGCCAGTCTAAGGTCAAATCCTAGCTCTGCCACTTAGTCAGCTCTTCTTTGGTGACCTCATACTAACAGCTTGAGTAAGTTTCTAAACTGCGCTGTGCCTCAGTTTCCTCATCTGTAAAATGGGAATAATAATATTACCTATCTTACAAATGAATTGAAGGGATAAATGGGATAAGACAGAAAAGGGAATAACACAGTGCCTGGCATAGAGTAAATACTTAATAAATGTTAACTATCACAGCAAGGGGTTTGGTTTTTGGTTTTGGTATCATTATCATCACACGTCATTTGAGCATATCAAATAATCTGCCTGGTTTTAGCTTCTCCCCACTTCAATCCTTGCTATTCACTGCCATCACACAAATTTTCTTAAAATTAATCTGTGTGATAGTTAAGATTGTGTGTCAACTTGTCTGGGCGATGATTCTCAGAGGTTTGACAGTTATGATGTAGTTCTGCAGTTGTATAATGATGTGATCATCTCCATGATGGGAATTGCTGTGAGTAGCCAATCAGTTGAAAGGGAGTTTCCTTGGGGATGTGGCCTGCATCCAATATAGGTGGACTATCCGGCAAGGCTCGTGGGCTTTTGCTTTCTCTGGATCCTGCAGCTTGCTCCTATTCATCTGACCTCTGGTTCTTGGGGCTTGAGCTAGCAGCTTACCTGCTGATCTTTGGATTCGTCAGCCTCCACAGTCTGTGAGCCAGAGGCCTGCCAGTTTACCTGCCGATTTGGGGATTTGTTGGCCTCTGCAACCTGTGAGCCAGAGGCCTGTTGTCTGACCTGCCAATCTTGGGTTTGCCAGCCCCTGCAGTTATGTAAATCTGGAGAAGCCTCCAGCCTGGCCCACTGACTTGGAGCTTTCCAGACTCTATAACAATGTGAGCCATTTCCCTGATATAAATCTCTACCTCTCTCTCTTCCATTCTCTCTCTCTCTCTCTCTCTATATATATATATATACACACACATATATATAGACACTTCACTGGTTTTGCTTCACTAGAGAACACAGACTAAGACATTCTGCTAGGAAAAAAAAAAGTTTGATGGCTCCCTATCGGAAAGCAATCAAGTCTAAAGCTCTTGTCTTGCTATATAAGGCAGTTAAGATCCCCCCCACCATCTGGTACCTTTCTCCCATAATTAATACTAATTATGTATTAGTATTGAGTCCCTGGATGGTGCAAACAGTTAATGTGTTTGGCTGCTAACTGAAAGGTCAGAGGTTTGAGTCCACCCAGAGCTGCCTCAGAAGAAAGAGAATGGACATTCAGCCATTGAAAATTCTATGAAGCACAGTTCTACTCAGACATACGTACGATCACCATGAGTCAGAACTGATTCGATGGCAACTTATTTCTTAAAAAATATATTAGTATTATCATCCCTGTTTTTACAGACAAGGAAACTGAGGCTCATTCAGTTAAGAAAAGTATTGCCCTTTGGAACAGTTTTAAAGATTTACTTCTGACTCAGCAATTTGTAATACAACTTGAAGTTATATGTAGACAGTAACTTTATTTTAGTTCCCAGATAATAGCACCTCAGTCCACAAAAACAACAACAACAAACATCCCTGTACATAACAGTCATGAAGGAAAGAGAACTTTACTTGGAGCAGTACTGCACTCTAAAGCACTGGCTTAACTTCAATGATACCAAGCAACCAACCAACCCATTGCTGTGGAATCAATTCCGATTCACAGCAACTCTACAGGACAGAGTAAAACTGCCCCATAGGGTTTCCAAGGCTGTAAATCTTTATGGAAGCAGACTGCCACATCTTTCTCCCTTGGAGCAGCCGGGGGGTTCGAACCATCAATCTTTTGGTTAGCAGCCAAGCACTTAACCACTGAGCCACCAGAACTCCTTACTTAAATGATAAGTTATCTTTAAAAAATCAGCAAGTAATTGGTTTCCATTGGTTGCTTTCAAGATCACTGAAAGCAATGTTTCAGGAATATTCCCAAAGGTGCAGAGTTATATTCAAGGTTGTCACTCACAAATTGTTAGAAATTTCAAAAAAAAAAAAAAAGGAGAAATAATTTAAATGTCCGCCAGTCGGGGATTAATTAAATAAATTATGGCACATCCCAGGTTGATATTCAGACAGCATGCACTGATTCAGATACTGATTGTTAAAACATTTAAATGATTCCAGAACAGCTTCTGCCTTGACCCCTCACACCAAATATATCCCTCCAGCACTCCAGCCACCTTAGTTCTTTCGCCAGGACATCTGGAATCTCCACAGAATCTAGCAACTAAAGACTTAACACTTGCATAGTAGAGGACTTCAGGGCCATGCCCTAGCCCTGTGACTAGTGCCCATTCTGTTTTGTTAGGGCCCATGATGTACCAGATATTAAATATTTTGTATATCACACCTTGGTCCATCCATAATATAGAATACTATACAGCCATTAAAAACGAATCAGAGGACCTCCAGTTAATCATGGCAGATTGAACACATACATTTATCTCCATTCATACCTGAAACCTCACTAAAATGACAGTAAAGAATAAAACAAGTCATAAAACCTAAAAAGACAAAGATACATGAGAGAAGATGACAGAAGAGAAATGTCAACACAAGTTTTGTAAACTGGAAAGCAGATTGACAGGTAGTAACTGACTTAACAGAGTAGATAATACTGAAACCTCAGCCTGAAACTGGGAATAAGTCAACAAAAAGAGCAAGGCAGTCTATGCTGCACAACCTCATAAAGTTTCAGGACTTGGAGGCACCAATAACCAACAGAGGCAGGGGTGTGGGTGGGGTTATAAACAGAACAATAGATTGGAAGTTTGTATGAGTATATAGACCCTACCTGTAAGCTTCCACAGGATGATTTCTCTTTGTCAACATATGTAGAAGACTAGGCTTTTTCTTGCTGGAAAAGTTTGTGTAACTAAGAACTAGGTTGAGTTGTCACAATGAAAACGAGGATTAAATGGTGCACACTTTAGTCTCTACCCTTCCCTTCACTCTCACATCCCAGAATACCAGTGGCTAGCCTTATAACACCGTATAGGAAATTGGACTTTTCTTCTCTGTGAAAACTCAGTTGTCCAATAGAAAAGATCTAAAAATACTGATATTTTGGAGAACTCCAGTGAAAAAGCTGAATTGCAGCCTTCTTAACTTACATATATTACCATATAATGTATGTTATATTACATATAACATTGCCTATTCATGTACACAGAACTTCTAATCAGCTTCTTAGTGTCTCACTCTTACATATAAATGGACCATCAAGAACCATAAGACATCAGGGAAAGAGGTAAAAACATGAACAGAATAGAAATAGTGAACTTGTAGGAAACAGAGAAAAAGCAAGGATCAGGAAAAAAAAGTAACTTCTAGAGACATGAGAATATACAGCATTAATTAATGGTAGGCTATAAAAAAAATTACAGAAAAACATAACATTTTTGAAAACTAAAAAGATTTAAAAATAGAGGTATTGGAATATAAATTGGAGGAAACCTCCTGCAAACTAGAATAAAAAAGATGAAAAGTAGAGAGAAAAGAAGAATTGGGGATCAACCTAGAATGTCCAGCATCCAGATAATAGCATTTGCAAAGAAAATAGAGAAATAGCAGATAGGAAATTATCCAAGAAACAATGCAAGAAAATTTCCTAGAACTGAAAGACATAAATGAAGAACATGCATTTCCAGAATGAAAAGTTCTGCCAAGTGCCTAGTACAATGAATAAAAATAGAGCACACCAGGGCACATTACTGAAATTGCAAAATGCCATGGAATTCAAGTGGCAACATTGTTTCAACAGCAGCACTGGAAGCTAGAAAGCAATGGACCAAAACTTTCAAAAATTTTGAGTGGAAATTATTTCCAACCTAGAATTCTATACCCAGCCAAACTTAATAGTAGAATAAAGACATTTTCAGACATGCAAAGTCTAAATTGTTTTCTTTCTCAAGCAGTCTTTCTCAGAAAGTTCCTGGAAAATGTGTTCAATTACGCTAAAGGAGTAAAATGAAAGTGTATGGAAAATATTATTGACAAGGGTTTGCAGGGCTTTCCCCAAGAAGCCATGGAACTTGTGCAAGGCTCCCTCTTACTAGTGGTTCAACCAGGTAACATCTATTTTAAAAAGAACATTTGGTGGGAAAAGTTGAGAAGGGTATCCTTTATTAAAGGTTAAGTACCACAAATACTAGGCCACAAGTAGAAGATTTTCAAGAAAACTTTTCCAAAAATGGCAAGAAGAACCTACCGATGTTTTAAAAGGAGGGAGATGTTACAGAATTGTATTTTGACCACCTTCTTAGAGACTACCCCAGACAAGCAGACTTGAAATTTACTCTGGTGGGGGGTGGATGGCAGGAGTGGCAATCAGGCCACCCAAACTTACCTAGAAGTCACAGACAAGGGCTGACTCAGGAAAATGGAGAATTAGGTAAATTGGTGTAAGCATTCCACTACTTCCCTTTTCCCTGCCTGCACTAAGATGCCCTATGCAGGCATGCTTCCCTTGCCTAGCCAAAGCCTGCTATTACTTTAATTAGACCTTTCCTCCACTTAAACCAATATCAACTCTTGCAGACCTGTACTCCACCTTAACCAATATCAAATCTTGGTCTTGCCAGTCCCTTTCAGTAATTATCAGATGTCTACTAAATGAATGTATGCTAAGGTGTTAATGGCATACAACACATTTATATTACTACCCGTTCAGAGGTATTTGCATTTCAACAGAATACTCATAAAACCAAAGACTATTGGAATCAATCTCTAATTTCAAATCAGCCAGCTAGGAAAATAGTATTTTAAAGGTAGGTCTTTATAAACAAAAAAACTAAACCTGTTACCGTCAAGTTGATTCCAACTCATAGTGACCCTAAAGGAAAAAGTACAACTGCGGCTGATGGATTCTAACTGCCAATATTTTGGTTAACAGCCGTAGTTCTGAGTCCTCAGATCTCACAACATATACAACCACCTACTTTATCGATGTGGAGGCAGTGGTAGTTCAGTGGTAGAATTCTCTCCTTCCATTTGGGAGACGTGGGTTCTATTCTCAGCCAATGCACCTCAAGTTCAGCCACCACCCATCTGTCAGTGGAGACTTGCATGTTGTTATGATGCTGAACAGGTTTCAGTGGAGCTTTCAGACTAAACAGACTAGGAAGAAGGGCTTGGTGATCTGCTTCTGAAAATCAGCCAGTGAAAACCCTGTGGATCACCACAGTTTGATCCACAACCCGTCATGGGGTTGACACAGGACCGGGGCCGCATTTTGTACCATTGTGCATGGGGTTGCCATGAGTCAGAGGCCAGCTTGACAGTAGCTAACAACAGCAACAGCAACACTTCACCTATGGGCAAAACTGGCACGAAGCCTGTGTCTGAGACCACATCACTGTATTTTCTGAGAACTAGTTATTCACATGTCATGGTGAACCAAAAATTGCCAAAATAAATAAATCAAATAAAGTAGAAAAGTTTTACAGATTATCATGTGGATGTTCTGACTTGGGGTGGGGGAAACCTTGAAATAATTTGAAACATGATCCAAGGCATGTTAGAGGTTAATGAATTTGCAACTAGAACATGCACCCAATTTTAGAATCTGCTATGTATAGAATTATACCTCTGAAAGGATCAAGTCCACTTAAAACTGCTTTATGTCAAGAAGCTAAATTGTAATCTAATACAGTGAAATGTCTGAAAAGAAATAACATCTTATTACAATAAAAAATACAAATAAATCATGCAATCAAGTCATTTATATCAGTAATACAAACCACATTAAAACATGTAGACCAATGTAATTGGCAACAGATAGGTGCCCAGAATAACACTTGAGTCACATCAGGTCATTCTGAGCGAAGATACTGGACAATTCCCTAACTTTGAAATCTAAGGAAAGTGATAGGGGACTGAGGGATTTCAGTAAACGCAGCAAGTACATATCTCATATTTACAGCTATCAAATTCGCATTATGAACTTTAGCACAAATCCCACTGCAACTCAGGGGGCATGTTCTAATTCTGGTAATAGCATTTACCAGCGTATTCTGAGGACTTCAGCTTAATCATATTTTAGTTAAAATGTAAAATCTAAGTGAGGGCAAAAGGAAACATAAAAATAAATACATTACGATATTATCTAAATCCTTTGTAATGTATGATGAGGTCAGGGACTCACTTCGTTATGCTAGGCACAGTGGCAAGAGCCCAATATTCAATGCCACATTCTCTAAGGGGCAGGAGGCAACGATGCCATAACATTCCACAAATGTCCTTTCACACGGTAAAAATATTTCTGACAGTCACTCTGCCCAAATCTTCCTATTCATAACACTGTCAGCTGGCGTGTCACTCACAGTGACAGGAAAGGAGAGAGGGAAAGTTTTATGATTGTGGTGAAGAAGATGGTAGGAGTTAAATCACTGCATGGTGAACAAGCAAGATGCACCTGAACTGCCCATTGTCACACACACTTCTGACACACTCCTGGCTTGAAGAACTAAGGGGGGAAATATTCCACTGGCCTCGGGGAAATGGGTAGTCCCAATATTCAAATTATTAGAATCTGAAATGAAGGTATGAAATCCAGGTGAATTACAGCATCAAATAATGGTAGAGCCTGAAGAGATCTTGGCGGGATGGGCGCTTCATCCAGTAATTTATTTTTTCCATTTTAGCCGTAGAAGCCTAAAAAGCACTATTCTGATGAGGAGGCTCCCTGGAACTTCCCTTTCATTCTGCCTTAACCACCTCAGTCATGTCTAAGATATCCCCAAGAAATTCCAGGGCTCTTTACCACACCTTTGGAAAATGACATCTCTACACTGGCAATTACTCTGCCCAAGGTCATAAGTGGTGAGTTAGGGTCAATCCAGATTTTTCCCAAGTCTTGTGACTTTCAAGCCTATGCACAATTTCCAGCAATACACTGTCTCTCTTATGTCATGCAGTCCTCCTTAGTTCCCTCATATGAGCTATTGCTGTTGTTGTTGGGTGCCTTCAAGTTGATTCCGACTCATAGCAACCCAGTATGACAGAGTACAACTGCCCCATAGGGTTTCCTAGGCTATAATTCTTAAGACTCTAGGTATTCCTTCCATTTTCTTTTGATGCTTCCTGTGTCGTTCAGTATTTTGCCCACAGAATCCTTCACTATTGCAACTCGAGGCTTGAAATTTTTCTTCAGTTCTTTCAACTTGAGAAATGGCGAGTGTGTTCTTCCTTTTTGGTTTTCTATCTTCAGGTCTTTGCACATTTCATTGTAATACTTTACTTTGTCTCCTCGAGCCGCCCTTTGAAATCTCCTGTTCAGGTCTTTTATTCCATCATTTCTTCCATATGCTTGAGCTACTCAACGTTCAAGAGCAAGTTTCAGAGTCTCTTCTCACATCCATTTTAGTCTTTTCTTTCTTTCCTGTCTTTTTAATGACCTTTTGCTTTCTTCATGTATGATGGCCTTGATGTCATTCTACAACTCGGCTGGTCTTAGGTCATTAGTTTTCATTCAATATGTTAAATCTATTCTTGAGATAGACTCTAAATTCAGGTGGGATATACTCAAGGTCATACTTTGGCTCTCGTGAACTTGTTCTAATTTTCTTCAACTTCAACTTGAACTTGCGTATGAGCAATTGATAGTCTGTTCCACAATCAGCCCCTGAAAGGAATACGCAGAGTCACTATACCAAAAAGAATTCGGCAATGTTCAACCATTTCAGGAAGTAGCATATGATCAAGAACTGATGGTATTGAAGGAAGAACTCCAAGCTGCACAAAAGGCATTGGCAAAAAACAAGTCTGCAGGAATTGATGGAAACATCAATTGAGATGTTTCAACAAACAAATGCAGTGCTGGAAGTGCTCACTCATCTATGCCAAGAAATTTGGAAGACAGCTACCTGGCCAACTGACTGGAAAGATCCATATTTATGCCTATTCCCAAGAAAGGTGATCCAACACAATGAGGAAGTTATAGAACGATATCATTAATATCACATGCAGGTAAAATTTTGCTGAAGATCATTTAAAAGTGATTGCAGCAGTACATTGACAGGGAACTGCTAGAAATTCAAGCTGGATTCAGAAGAGGACGTGGAACGAAAGGTATCAATGCTGATGTCAGATGGATCCTGGCTGAAAGCAGAGAATACCAGAAAGATTTTTACCTGTGTTTTATTGACTGTGCACAGGCATTCGACTGTGTCGATTGTAACAAATTATGGATAACATTGTGAAGAATGAGAATTCCAGAACACTTAATTGTGCTCATGAGGAACCTGTACATAGATCAAGAGGCAGTAGTTCAGACAGAACAAGGGGATACTGCGTGGTTTACAGTCAGGAAAGGTGTGCATCAGTGTTGTATCCTTTCACCATACTTATTCAATCTGTATGCTAAGCAAGTAATCTGACAAACTGGACTATATGAAGAAGAATGTGGCATTGAGATTGGAGGAAGAGTCATTGACAATCTGTGATATGCAGATGACACAATCTTGTTTGCTGAAAGTGAAGAAGACTTGAAGCACTTACTGATGAAGATCAAATACCACAGCCTTCAGTATGGATTACACCTCAACATAAAGAAAACAAAAATCCTCACAGTTGGACCAACAAGCAACATCATGATAAACGGAGAAAAGATTGAAGTTGTCAAGGATTTCATTTTACTTGAATCCACAGTCAACACCCATGGAAGCAGCACTCAGGAAATCAAAAGACGCATTGCATTGGGACAAATCTGTTGCAAAAGACCTCTTTAAATTGTTAAAAAGCAAAGATGTCACCTTGAAGACTAAGGTACGCCTGACCTAAGCCATGGTGTTTTCAATCGCCTCATATGCATGCGAAACTGGACAATGAATAAGGAAGACTGAAGAAGAATTGACGCCTTTGAATTATGGAGTTGGAGAAGAATACTGAATATACCACGGACTGCCAGAAGAACAAACAAATCTGTCTTGGAAGAAGTACAGCCAGAATTCTCCTTAGAAGCAAAAATAGTGAGACTTCGTCTCACATACTTTGGACATGTTATCAGGAGGGATCAGTCCCTGGAGAAGGACATCATGCTTGGTAAAGAAGAGCGTCAGTAAAAGAGGAAGACTCTCAATGAGATGAATATCTGCAACAATGGGCTAAAGCATAACAACTGTCAGGATGGAGCATGATTGGGTAATGTTTCGTTCTGTTGTGCATAAGGTCGCTATGAGTCGGAACTGACTCAAAGGCAGCTAACAACAACAACAACGATCTTTAAGGGAGCAAATTGCCAGAGCTTTTCTCTCAAGGAGCCACTGGGTGGGTTTGAACCGCCAATCTTTCGGTTAGCAGCCAAATACTTAACTATCACGTCACCAGGATTCCTTTCATATGTACTAATGACACTGTTATCTCTAATTCACTGAGTAGCCTCAGCAAATCAGAAAAAATGATTTACTTTAAGTGAGCTTTACTGTAAGTGAGATATTTAAAAACATAGATTTATACATAAATGTAACTGACAGTTCTTTCAAATAAGGGTTCACAATGTTAGAAAATAGCCGTGGTCAGTCTTAAGTATATTTGCTACAGTATTTGTTTTTACATCTTGGAAAAATTGGATACCTGACCCAGTGAAATCTCTCAAAGAACAAAATGTTTGTTTTTTGTCTGATTAGCATATAAATTGGCATTCTGTGGCATTTTCAGGACTGATCCACGATGTGTAAACTGAAATATTGTGCTGCTAGGTATGTATAAAAAATATATTTGTTCGGAACTTAGTTATCTCTGTAGAAAAATTATTACCAGAATATTTGTCACATATTTGGTTATATTAAGCTGTGAACTATGTTTAAAAAAATGTAATTAACTGTGATGTTGATAGTCTTTATTTACAGCCAGCCCCTGGTCTTTCATTTAAGTACCTTTGTTTCTTAAGTTTCAAGAAGAAAAAAAAATTGAATAGGTTTGCCTTGGGGCATCTTAATGGCCAAAACAATCACATTGTTTCATTTTAGGTAGTTTGTAAAGGTGGCAATAGATCAAATCCAGAGAGATTATTTTTTCCCTTGCCATGACCATGTGGTAATTGTCTCTTAAGACACAGAATCAATTTGACTGATTTTACCTTTGCCTCTACTTTTCACGTATTCCTTCTCAGTGACCCTACCTTGGCCCTGTGGTCTGGAGTTTCACAGCCACAGGAATTACTTTTCTCTAGAAGCTGACCTTTCCTTTGTTTGGGATTTGTTATAAAGCTGTGCGAGAAAGGTTTGTGACCCTTCTGCTCTGGGCTATTTTCTTTCATTTTTTTTTGAAGCAGCCTTGATTTACTGCTCTAGGTCTCTGTAGTTTTGAAGTGAAGTGACAAAATGATCCAGGAGGGAAGTCATTCACATCCACAGTTGTCAGAATTCTTGTTAGTTTTATGATCTCCATCTAGTCCACTTCCACTAACCCATTCATTCTAGATGGCTTCTACCACTTCTATAGGCCGTGCTGGGTGATTGGGTCTCTTTCCATCTATCCTGACTTATGTCTAGAAAGTCCTTTTACTTTTGGTTCAGTCAAGATAAAGTTGGCTCCTTGTAGCTAGAGCCTTTATAAAGAAAACTAAATGAAAATAAGGCAAAATCAGAAATATAAAATGAGATAACATCTCAGAGCAAACCTGTAATCCTGACTTAAAGTCCACTTCAGCTCAGTTTGACTACAGCAGTTTCAACAGATTCCCCAGTTTCTTTTCTTCATCTCACTCTTTCTGGACGAGAAAAAGAGTATATTAGAATAACCTATTCAGACTTTTAATCTAGGGTCAATTTGATTGACACCACCTTCAGACAGGCAGGATTCTTGGTTTCTCTAGAACTTATTTTCCATTTCTTCCTAGACATTAATTAGTCCTTCTTCTCATCTTCTGTGACTATTGGTTGTACTAGACTTCAACTTGGTAGATTCCCTAGCCTTCTTGAGTCCTACCTGACTCAGGCCTTACTCCAGTTCTTGGTGTCCCCCAAAAAGAAGGCAAATTCCTATCAGACTGTAAAGACTTTTTTTTTTCTTCAGCTGCAGGTTGTTAATCATTTATCTTTCAGTTGCCTTTTTCACAGATCTCCTTAGAGATATCTATGACTATAGGTTTCTGACTCATTTCACTCATTCAGTTCATTTAAGACAGATTCGCTAACTAACATTATTTCTTCTCTTAATGATCTAGTCATGTTAACTCCCTAAAATCACCAGAAAGAAACTATTTACCTTTTCCTTTTAAAGATCTGTGCTTCCTTCTGGAACATCCACCAAGTTCCATTTATCCTGTATTCATTTGCAGAGTGGACATGATTGACATACCCTCAGCCCAATGAATGATCAGGATGTTCCAGGCTCAGATTACCAGGTATGCTGGTTTCTCAGTGCTCTCAGAGGACAATCTTCCAGAAACCATGACCACAATTTTATGATGCCCAAAATTCATTACATACCCATTAATTGTAATAATTTTTAGCAATGCTAATGTTTCTTCATAATCACATTTGTTATTCTACTCGAAGTATGATATAAGCAATCACCTAAGCATTTGTTTATTCAAACAGTTTTGTTACCACTTAAATAGCTGAATTGCAAAAAGAAGCTGGTGGAGAAAGTCCACCCAGAGAAAGTTGATTTGTGAATGGTTGGGTGTCACAGACATTCCTTCTCAACTCTTCTATCTATTCTTTCTTTGGATAGACTCTACAGAACTGAATCCAGAGTGAATTGGTCAAAAAGCATTGGTACTCCTCATTACTTACTCACAAATACGCATCATCAAAGTCTAAATAAATATGATCATATTGCTCTTCTGCTTAAGACCCTTTAAAGGCTTTCCTTTACACTTAGAATAAAATTCAAATTCCTTAATGTAGCTTTTAAGGGCCTATATAATCTGGTCCCTGTCTACCTTTCCCACCTCATCGCATGCTACTGCCCAGATCTCTCTCCAAGCTCCAGCCACACTCACCTTTCAGTTCCTTGAGCATGGCTTAAGCCTTCACAGGGGATGTTCCTTCCACCTAGAACACTCTTCTACCCACCTCTGCATGGCTGGCTCTTTTGCATTCTCCAGATCTCAGCATAAATATTACCTTCTCAGAGAGAACTTCCTTTTCATCCAAGCTAAACAAGCAAATTAACTTATGTCTCTCTGGTTATTTCCCCTCATCCTGTATATTTGTACCCTGTTTTGTTTTGTTTTCACTTATGTAATTTATCAACATTTGTAATTATATATTTATTTGTCTGTTTATGTGTCTATTGCTTCTCTCTCCCCTATACTAAAAGCTTTATGAGGACAATGTGCTTATTTTGTTGTAACTATGTAACACCTAGTATAGAACTGGCACATATTAAGCAATCAATAAATATGTATTGATTAAATGAATGATAAGCAGAAAATTTGTTGCCAACTTATAGTTTGCTTTAAATAGGGAAAATAAGACACATAATCTTACCCAGCATATATTAAGGATCTGATTTCATTCATAACTATAAATTTGAGTGCAACTATAGAATGTTTTTGAAAGAAACAAGTATAATTTTAGATGGTGTCAACGTCAAACATTCCTTGGTGCTTTTGATTAACAAAAAGAAATGGAATGTGAATCTCTTTAAAATGTTTTTCTCATCAGGTTAGTGCTTACTATTTGATAATGATTGCCTTTTCCTATACAGATGTTCGCATTGACTCAATAGCAGTGGGTTGGTTTTTTTGGTATACAGAAGTTCAGACACAGATATAATTTCATATAACTCAATAAAAAAGAAAGGGCACATATTTGATTCTATACACATTGTAGATTAAAGGAAAGAATCTGCAATTGGAATCCATTTGTCTCCTTTGCTTTTAAAATGAAGCCTACCAAAAGATAACTATGATGCTACATTAATAGATGTGCTAATTGAGTTAACTACAAGGAAATAGAAGTCTGAAATTACATTTAAAAGTCTCTTTAGATCAGAGGGTAGGAATGGTGAAATATCTGTTTTAACCTGAAACCAATTAAAAGAAAACCCAGAGGTAGTGCTAACCTTCTATATATTTAAGGCCATCTGCCAAAATAATCAATTCAACCCTTGTTACAAATGCATTCACTAAAGGAGAAAAAGGAAGTATTAGAAGAAATCCTTGATCCATGAAAATTATGCTCCTCTAAATTTCTGTAGGAGTTTATGGACTGTCAAGGACTTTGACTTTCTGGCAGTGTTCTCTTCAGAATAATCCCAGAGCTCAACATGAAAGCAACAGTTGCCACAACACAAATCCTTTTATCATTTGCTTGCACAGGTCCAAAATGGCACATGCCAGAACTTGTAGTGAAACACGTTAATCTCTATTTTGCTATTTTAGGGCTCTTTAGTCTGTTTCATGTAACTGTTGTTGTTTTTGAAATCTGTGTTTCAATACGATACTGTTTTAGTCACTGTAGTTTTTCTATCAGTTTTTTTTTTTATCTGTTATAGCAAGTCCTCCTCATTGGTCTTTTTCAGAAAATACTTGTGATTCTGGGCTATATATTCTTTCGGATGGAGTTTAGAATCATTTCATCAAGGTATGAAAATAGTCTCTGGGATCTTTATTGTAAATTTCATTTAAAAACATTCATTCATTTGAGAGGAATTAACAACTTGAAAATTTTTATCTTCTCATCCATTTTTTCTCATGTTTTCATAAAGTTTTGCAGTTTTTGTTATATAGATTCTGCACATTTCTTGTTGAGATTATTCTTATGTATTTTTTATGTTTTGGTGTTATAGCAAATGAGCCCTTCACTGTATTTTGTAACTGAAAATGTTTAGGAAAACTAGTGAACTTATTAAACATTTATTCTAAATGTATTTAATTTAGATTTTCTTGTGTTAGGGAAGCATCTCCTTTGCAGATATTGTGTCTTCTGATTTCTTGTAGTTAGGATCTTTTTTCTGTTTCCTGCTTTATTGCACTGGCTAGGGAATAAAAAAGTTAAATTATAATGGCAATAGCATGCCTCCTTACCTTGTTCCTGATTTCAATGGGAATACATCTATAGTGTTTTACCACTGCATGTGATGTTGGCTGTTAATTTAGGATAGATATTTCTATTCCAGTAAGGAGTACCTCAGTGGTGCAAATGGTTAAACACTTGGCTACTAACTCAAAGGTTGGTGTTATAAATCTACCCAGAGGTTCCTTGGAAGAAAAGCCTGGCGATCTATTTCTGGAAGATCATAACCATTGAAAATCTAATGGATGGAATCGACTCAATGGCAGTTGGTTTTGTTATGGTTTAAGAAAAATATATAATATTCTTTATGAATTGACATGTCATCTTTGCTCTTCTAATCTTCACCTTATTGTTCCAAATTTAGCACATGTACTGTGGAAGGAAGAACTGTATACTGTTTAAATAAAACTTGCCTGACATATTTAAATATCATTTAAACCGTTTTGAGAGGAAAGGTCGAAGTGCATTTTAAAAGCACTCTGCATTTAAAGCAGCGCTGGTGGAGTTCTGTCGCAGGTTGTAAAATATTCAACCTGAAGTATTATGATAATGAACCCTTTTTTCTATGGAGATGAATCATTCATCTAGAAGAAGGGGCAAGTCAAGTGAATGATTTTGTAACTTGGTTTCCATAAAGAGCTTTTCCCTGATTACAGGCAAAGCATTTAGGAGGAAAATAAACACAAAGAGGAGTGAACAGAAAGCTTTTTCTGCTCTGAATATTAAAGATAAGTAGACAATGAACTGCCTCTGCCCTCCAAATCTAATTAGTGGCACTAAGAAAGAAGTTGTTTCCAGAAAGAAGAGAAAAGGTAGTTAACAGTTTTTGACACCTATAGCAGAGAGAGGGAGGGAGAGCCTGGAGATTTGACGACTAACGATTGTTAGTTAAAGTAGCAGCTGAAGAAAACTGCCAACTCTTGTCAGGATGCTGTGAAAATAACAGACGGTCAGACCTTTTCAATGCCTGGAAGAATTGCAGCTGAAAAAGGTAAAGTTTTCTGGAGCATGGAAAGAAACACCAAGCTTTATTTAAGATGATTAATTTGAGCTTGATGAAAAGGAAAAAAAAAAAAAAAAAAGACCAGCCTGAATGTGGGTGATAATATTTCTTTTAATTTCGTACCATAGTATGTGTTTAGGTTTATACCTACTCACCTACTCGGGTTCCTGGGTGGCGCTGTGTCAAGGGCGTGGCCAACAACAGAAAGGTTGGCTTTTTGAAACCACTCAGATGAGCCTGGGAAGAAAGACCTGGCAATCTGCTTCCAAAAAGTCACAACCATGAAAACCCTATAGAGCACAGTTCTACTCTGAAACACATGGGCATGAAAACTCGATGAAGCGTAGTTCTGCATGGGGTTGTCATGAGTCAAGACTCAATGGCAACTGGTTTGGTTTTTGTATTTTTATACTTACTTGATATAATGATCGTTAAATATTTATCCTGTTATTATTTCCTTTTGTGTACCAGGTCTTTATTCATACTAACTTAAGATATAATACTTCCATAAAACATTTTTGTATTCAGAAGATTATATATGTATATAAAATATTTTTTTTCTTCAGAAAAAATAACAGGATAAATATTTAACGATCATTTTATATATATATATAAACTATAGTTACTTGTAAAATAAATAAGCATTTTAAATGTTTAAACTTTAAAGTTTAAGAACATTTATTAACGTTCCTACCCTTTTGTACTATTTGAATTTTTATCATGTGGATATTATTTTTTCAACTAAAAACTAGTCCTTTTAAAAAAATATTTTACAAATAATACACATTCATTGTGACAAATTCAAAAATAGAAAAGTATATAAAGTGAAATTTGAAAGTAACTGCCACATTCAACATCACTCCTCTAGATACCTACTGTTAAGGGTTTGCTGTGTATCTTTTCAGACTTTTTTCTATGAGCGTGCAAGCATACAAACACAAAGATTTTTTTTAATGTGACCATATTGTACAGATTTTCTGCAATTTGCTTTTTCCCCTACTTAATTAATATATTTCCATATTAACACCGCAATATTAGTAACAGTCATTTTTGTAGGAAAAGCAGAGAAAGCTAAATTCCTATTGTTGTGTATGTGTGGGTTAACTTCACAATTGTACTAAACCTATAACTCTAATTAACACCATCCACCTCGTGGCAGCTACTGGAATTGTTAGCTAAAGTCGTAAAGCAGTGATTCTCAAATATTAGCAAGCATCACAGTTCTACCACATAATTAATTTCCCACCCAATCCTGGGAACGGGGCGTGATTTATACGTTTCTTGCAGGCAGGGCTATAAAACTGAGAGAATAAACTGGATATATTACACCTTCTGAGGACAAATGTATCTCCTACTTACCTAAAACAAATTAAAAAAACAAACAGTTGTCACCGAGTCAATTTCCAACTCATGGCGACGCCATGTGTGAACCCATGTATGTCAGAGTAAAACTGTACTTCATAGGGTTTTCAATGGCTAATATTTTGGAAGTAGATCACTAGGCCTTTTTTCCAAGATACCCCTGGGTGGACTCAAACTGCCAACTTTCAGATAGTAGCCACGTGTATAACCGTTTGCACCACTCAGGGACTCCTCAAGACATTACCCACTACAATTCACTAACACAATACAGTTTTCCGCATAAGCAGAATGGGAAGAGAACACACAGGTCCTTGTTCCCAGGATAGCTCAGGCCAGTTGATCTCAAACTTTGGGACACGCCAAAATACCTGGAGGTTCACATGGGCTGCTGGATTCCACACCAAATTTTGGATTCTCAGGCTGGGGCCTGAGAATTTGCATTTCTAACAAGTTCCCAGGTGATGCTGCTATTACTGGTCCCAGGACCACACTTTGAGAACCACTGACTCAAAAGAAATACTCAACCTGTGTAGCGGGCATCCATTTCCCAACATTTTTGGCTTAAGACAAACAAACAAACTTCACAGAGCAGAATTTACCAAAAACAAAAAAGTAGATCCAAACCAGAATTTCCCTATAGCACACTCCTTAATCTCTGTTAAAACCTAACTACACATTGAGTTTATGTTAGTGGTTGTGGACAATCTGGAAAAGGATAGTGCTAATGGTTGTGCAATGTAATTGAAGAATGTAATCAATGTCACTGAATTATACATGTAGAAATTGTTGAATTGGTGAATGTTATGCTATGCCTATTTTTACCACAAAAAAAAACAAAAACCTAACTGCAGTAAGAGATGCCAAAGCCCTCCTCTCTACTCACTGGGTTGAAATCCCAACGCTTTTCTTTCCCAGGTCTTCTTCCTTTCAACTTAGCTAGGTTGCTCAATTAAGTTTAAACAGCTGCCAATCTTTTCTTTTTTTTAATCTATTTTAACCCTAGAGTGAAAAATAACCTTAAGAATGGTTAATAGCATGTTTCTGTTCAGACGACGTAGAAGACACTGGTAGAAATGGAGTCTTTCAAACGAAGCCCTGCTTCATTCCCAACACCAAAGCAGGCTCTTCTTCTACTCACGTGATTCATATTTTCCAACATTCATCTGAGGATGTATAATGAAGTGGTAAAGCATAATGGGCTCTAATCCCAGCTCCATTCTTCCTACCTGTATGACTGGGAAAGTCACCTTATCTCTCTGTCTTCAGTTTTCTCGTCTATAAAATGGATGTAATAATAGCACCTATTAGAAGATTGTAAGAATTCAATGGGACAATTCATGCAAATCAGTTAGCACAGTACCTGGCACATAATAAATGTTCAATAGAAAGATGCTTCCATGAATTGAAGTCCTGGCCTTATCTCTTTCTTTCACTGCAAACATAACTAACAATGTGCCATTAAACTTCTTTTAGGTTGAGTGTCAGATTCGTTTGTTGGATAATCTGTGATAGTGCTGTATGAAAAATAAAGTATAGGTACACAAAGATGAAAGTGGGAGACTGTGAATACTGCATTAATCAAGGTGAGAGATGGTGGTGGCTTGGACTGGAGTGATGGCAATGGAGAGGAATATGAGGGGATTAACATGAAAAATCTTGAAGATAGAAACAAACAGACTTGGAGATGGATTAGATATGAGGAAGATGAAGGAGCTTAAGACAGCTAACCCTGGTGGAGTAGTGGTTAAGAGGTATGGATGCTAACCAAAAGGTCAGTGGTTCGAATCCACCAGGTGCTCCTTGGAAACCATATGGGGCAGTTCTACTCTGTCCTATAGGGTCTCTATGAGTTGGAATCAACTTGACGGCAACGGGTTACAGGTTACTAGTTTTCTCCCGTGAGTAACTGAGGGGATGGAGATACCAATAACTGAAATAAGAAAAAGCGAAGATTATGAGGAATAGAAATGAAAACAAAATGATGGGAGTTGAGGGCAGAATGCCATGGACCCAATACCCCTACAGATCCATGTTGAATATGCCAAACTGCAAAGCCTAACCATCCTCTGACCCTGAGCCTTTCTTGTAGCTAGTCACAGAAGCAATGAAGTAGGTCAGGGCATAATTACCATATAACTACTATGCAACTAAGAATCCCTGGGTGATGCAAATGGTTAAGCACTCTGCTGCAAACTGAAAAGACTGGTAGTTAGACTCCACCCAGAAGAACCTCAGAAGAAAGTCCTGGTGATCAACTATAAATGATCACAGCCATTGAAAACCCTGTGGAGCACAGTTCTACTCTGAAACACAAGGGGTTGCCATGAGTTGGAATTGACTTGACAGCAACTTTTTTTTTTTAATACCATGCAATTGCTTGCTCCCTGGGGTGAGGGACTGGATTGTTTACTGCTTTCTACAAAAGATGCTGAGCCCTTAGCCCTAGGTTCCTCATACTGCAGTGCACCTCACTGCCTATGTAGCCCAACTGGACCCATTACAGGACTCCATGGGACTTCGGGCAAGGGAACAACCATCCTAACAACATACTAATGCTCCTTTTACTTGCTGTGCAGAGTAATAAATTGACAAGGGTCGGAAAAGTTTTTCTACAAAGGGCAAGATAGTAAATAGTTTAGGCTTTACAAGGAATCTGTAGCAAGAATTCAATTATGTCATCGTAGCATAAAAGCAGCCATAGGCCGTCATAATTAAACAAATGACTGTGGCTGTATTCCAATAAAATTTTATTTATGGACACTGAAAGTTAACTATCATATAATTCTTATGTATAATGAAATATTCTTTTAAATGTTTTAACCATTTCAAAATCTAAAAATGATTCTTAGCATACAAAAACAGGTGGTGGTCTGGATTTGGCCAGTGGGCCATGGTTTTCTAACCCCTTCTCTGAAAAATGAAGTCAAGTTGTCTATTTTTTACACTTATGTTTGGCAAGCCAACCTTTTGGAGGCAAGCAAAACTCTTTTGCACCTCTGTGAGGATAGGATTCTTCCCTAACAATGGGATACACTTTGGACATATTTAGTTTGAAGTGCCTATAGGAAAGTGGAGTCCCAGGGTGGTGCAAATGGTTAATGTGCTTGTGTCATAACAAGAAGTTTGGAGGTTCAAGTTCACCCAGAGGTAACTCAGAAGAAAGACCTGGCAGTCTACTCCAGAAAAATCAGCCATTGAAAACCTTATGACGTATATACCCAAGGGACTTGAAAGCAGTGAGGTGAAAAGATGTATGCACACAAATGTTCCCTGCAGTACTATTCACAATAGCCAAAAGGTGGAAATAACCTAAAGGTCCATCAGTGGATGAATGGATAAACATAACGTGGTACATATATGCAATGGAATACTATTCAAACAGAAAGAGAATTTAAGTTCTTTTTTTTATTGTTGTGCTTTAAGTAAAAGTTTACAATTCAAGTTACTCTCTTACAAAAATTTGTACATTGTTTTGTGACCCTAGTTGCAGTCCCTACACTGTGACAGCACACTCTTCCTTTCCACCCGGGATTTCCCGTGTCTATTCAACCAGCTCCTGACCCTCTCTGCCTTCTCATCTTGCCTCTGGGCAGGAGCTGCCCATTTAGTCTCATGTATCTACTTGAGCTAAGAAGCACACTCTTCACAAGTATCATTTTATGTCCCACAGTCCAGTCTAATCTTGCTCTGAAGAGTTGGCCTCAGGAATGGTTTTGGTTTTGGGTTAACAGAGAGCCCAGGGGCCATGTCTTCCAGGGTCCCTCCAGTCTCAATCAAATCATTAAGTCTAGTCTTTTTACTAGAATTTGAGTTCTGCACCCCACTTTTCTTCTGCTCCCTCAGGGACTCTCTGTTGTGTTCCCTGTCACGGCAGTCACTGTGGTAGCTGGACACCATCTATTTCTTCTGGTCTCAGGCTGATGCAGTCTCTGGTTTATGTGGCCCTTTCTGTCCCTTGGGTTAATACTTTCCTTGTGTCCGTAGTGTTCTTCATGCTCCTTTACTCCAGGTGGATTGGGACCAATTGATGCATCTTAGATGACCGCTTGCTAGCTTTTAAGACACCAGAAGCCACTCACCAAAGTAGGATGCAGAACATTTTCTTAAAAAACTTTGTTATGATGGTCTGATTGAGACTGGAGGAACCCCAGAGAGCATGGCCCCAGGACTCTCTGTCAACCCAGCACTAAAACGGTTCCCGAGGCCAACTCTTCAGTCAAAGATTAGACTGGACTATGGGACATACAATGATACTCGTGAAGAGTGCGCTTCTTAGCTCAAGTAGATGCGTGAGACTAAATGGGTAGCTCCTGTCTGGAGGTGAGATGAGAAGGAAGAGAGGGTCAGGAGCTGGTTGAATGGACATGGGAAATCCCAGGTGGAAAGGAAGAGTGTGCTGTCACAGTATAGGGAGTGCAATTAGGGTCACATAACAATGTATGCATAAATTTTTGTATGAGAGACTAACTTGAATTGTAAACGTTCACTTAAAGTACAACAATAAAATTAAATTAAAAAAAACTTTGTCATGCCAATTGACCTAGATGTCCCCTGAAACCATGGTCCCCAGACCCCCACCCCTGTTACTCTGTCCCTCAAAGTGTTTGGTTGTATTCAGGAAATTTCTCAGCTTTCATTTAGTCCAGTTGTTCTGACTTCTCCTGTAGTGTGTGCTGTCCTTCCCTTCACCTAAGATAATTCTTGTCTACTTTTTAGTTGGTGAATACTCCTCTCCCTCCCTCCCCACCCTCGTAACCATCAAAGAATGTTGTCTTCTGTGTTTAAACCTTTTCTTGGTTTCTTATAATAGTGGTCTTATACAATATTTGTCTTTTTGCGACTGACTAAATTCACTCAGCATAATACCTTTCAGATTCCTCCATGTTATAAGATGTTTCACGGATTCATCAGTGTTCTTTATCATTGTGTAGTATTCCAAGGTGTGAATATAACATAATTTGTTTATTCATTTGTTTGTTGATGGGCACCTAGGTTGTTTCCATCTTTTTGCTACTGTGAACAGTGCTGCAATGAACATGGGTGTGCATATATCTATTCATGTGACAGCTCTTAATTCTCTAGGATATATTCCAAGGAGTGGGATTGCTAGATGGTATGGTACTTCTATTTCTAGCTTTTTAAGGAAGCACCAAATCGATCTCCAAAGTGGTTGTACCATTTTACATTCCCACCAACAGTGTACAAGTATTCCAGAAGAGAATTGAAGTTTTGATGCAACGTGGAGGAACCTTGCAGTCATTATCCTGAGTGAATAATTATCACAAAAGACAAATGTAAAAAATGACAAGAATAGGCAAATGTATAGAGACCAAAATTTATTAGTGGTTACCAGAGGCAGGAGGGAGGGAGGAAAGGGGAATCATTGTTTGCAGAGTGCTGAATTTCTTTCTATGGTGATGGGAAATTTGTCATTGACCAAGGGTAATGGTTGCACAGCTGATTAATGTAATTTATGTTATTAAGCTGTACACCTGTAAAAAGTTACATTGGCAAATGTTGTGTGATAGATATATTTACAATCACAATTTAAAAAAAGAAGAGTAGCTGCTGATGCTGCTTATATGTAACCGAACAAACACCTCATGGGATTTGTTTTCTTGGTTTAGATGTTTAGGGTCTTTGTTTCATGGGACAATCCAGTTAATTGGCCAAACATTGTTTCTAGTGCTTTTGTTCTACCTCCTAGTAGTTGCATAGTGCCTGAGGTCTTAAAAGCTTGCTAATGGTAATCCAAAGTACAACAATTGGTCTCTATGTGCCTGAAGCAACAGTGGAAGAAGAGTCAGGAGTATAGAGACCAGAAGAACTGGATGTATCCTGGCTACCATTACTGAACATTTTGATCAAAGATTCTATAGAAGAATCCTGATCAAATGGGGGAAATGCAGAATAGAATTTCAAATTCACATGGAATCCAGAATTTCTGGAGCTGTTGAGGCTGGATGAACCTCTGAAGCAATTGCCCTGAAATAATCTTTAAAACGTAAACCAAAAATATCCCCTGCGGTCTTCTTTAAATCAAATTATAGCTTAGCTTAATTAGTAAAGAATGTCTGCCTTGAGCATTGTGCTTTTTAAGATCTATCTATATGGGATCAAATTGACAACAGTAACTCAAAAGTTTAGATTGGAAGCTTAGGGGGCAGTGAGTTTATGTTAATGGGGGAGGAACAACTCAGAAAAAGAGGATGAGAATGGTTGCACAACTCAAAGAATGTAATCAGTGTCACTGAATTATACATGTAGAAATGGTTGAATTGGTGTATGTTTTACAATGTATATTTTTAACAACAACGGCAAAATAAATTATTTTTAAAAAATCCTTATGGAGCACAATACTATTTTGATACACACAGGGACACCATGAGTTGAGGGTCAACTAGTAGGCAGCTGACAACAACAACATAGGATTATAAGACATCCAACTGGAGGTATTCATGCCTTTCCCTTAGGACAGAAATCAGAGATAAAGATATGTATTTGAAAGACTCTAGGTGGTTGTTAAAACAAAAAGAATGTCTGTGTTTGCTCAAGAATATTATGCATAATGAGAAAAGAAGAGAGCCAAGTGTAGGAGATCTTGGGAAACACCTATATTTAGAGCAGTAGTTCTCAACCAGGGGTGATTTTGCCTCCTAGGAGATACTGGAAATGTTTGGAGACATTTCTGGTTGTCACAATCGGGGGAGTGCTACTGATATCTAATGTTGTTGTTGTTGTGTGCTGTCGAGTCAATTCTGACTCATAGCAACCCTATAGGACAGAGTAGAACTGCCCCATAGGGTTTCCAAGGAGTGGCTGATGGATTCGAACTGCTGACTTTTTGGTTAGCAGCCGAGCTCTTAACCACTGTGCCCCTATCCAATGATAGAGGCCAGGAATGCTGCTAAACCTCATGCAACGTACAGGGCAGACCGCCACAACAAAAAATTATCTGATCCAAAATGTCAATGGTGCCAAGGTTAAAAAAAAAAAATCCTGATTTAGAGGGAAGGAAGAAAAGATGAGACAGAGAATGTTACCAAGGGAGCACACCCAATGCCCATATCTTGGTTCTAATACCAGTCTCCAATAAAGGAACCAGGGATCCTTCAAGAAATGGCTGATTCTAGGACTGGGGCAGAAAAATATACAAGTGAGCCTGGATCATCTTGTAATGCCAGAAAGTAAGGAAGTGCTAAAACAAACAAACAACAAATAAATAAATAACCCAAAACTACACTGATGGGATATGTCCAAGGGACATAGGAGCCAACTAAAAGAGCTACCAATGACCAAAGCTGGAACAATTTGAGAAACAAAATATATAATGATAGTATTGGATTAGAACACAAAGAATAAAATAAATAAACGGGGGAGAAGGGACAATGTCCCCTTTATAAGAATTCTAAATAATTTAGGTAGATACTCCACCCTCAAGGAGGTGGAGCATCACTCTCCACTCTTTAAGTGTGGTGTGGGTTGCACATAGTGACTTGCAAAGAGTACAGTATGGAAAGGAGAAAAAAAAACACTACCTCAGCCAGATGATCAAGGTCAACATCAAGTGATAAGTCATGCTGATAGTATATACCCTTGATACCATGTGATGTGAATGGCATTTCACCTCTGTGGTCTTCCTCTCAAAACCTATAACCACAGTCTAATTATAAGAAAAACATCATGTAAACCCCAACTGAGGAAAATTCTACAGACCATCATCACTGATTAAAACTGTCCAGGCTATCAAAAATAAGAAAAGTCTGATAAACTGTCATAGCCAAGAGGACCCTAAAGAGACACATTGACTAAATATAATGTGATATCATGGAATGGAAAAAAAAGACATTTAGGTAAAAACTAAGCAACTATAAATGTATTATTGACTTTAGTTAATAATGTATCACTTTATTAACTGTCACTTTGAGGACTAATGTGTGCCTGACTCAAGCCACCTTATTCTCAGTTGCCTCATATTCATGCAAAGGCTGGAAAATGAATAAGGAAGACTGAAGAAGAATTGATGCCTTTGAATTATGGTGTTGGCGAAGAATATTGAATATACCATGAACTGCCAGAAGAACAAACAAATCTGTCTTGGAAGAAGTAGAGCCAGAATGCTCCTTAGAAGTGAGGATGGTGAGACTTTATCTTACATACTTTGGGCATGTTATCAGGAGGGACCGGTCCCTGGAGAAGGACATCATACTTGGTAAAGTAGAGGGTCAGTGAAAGAGAGGAAGACCCTTGAAGAGATGGATTGACACAGTGGCTACAACAATGGGCTCAAACATAACAAATATTGTGAGGATAATGTAGGACCGGACAGCATTTCGTTCTGTTGCACATAGGGTCACTATGAGTTGGAACTGACTAGACGGCACCTAACAACAATAATGGTTCACTAGTTGTACCAAATGTACCATTACTCATGTAAGATGTTAATAACCGGGGGAAACTGGGCGTGGAGTATATGGGAACTCTCTATACTATCTTTACAATTTTTCTGTAAATATAAAACTATTCAAAAAAATTTTTTAAATTTATTGAAAAAAGTAAGACCCAGGAATGGCCAGAGGAGTAGGATAAGAGGAGTACCGATACAGAACCAAAAAAGAAGGTTTCAAGGTAAGGAATGAGTCGGTTGTGTGGATTGAAGACAGGACAAATACAATATGATGAAAAAGTATCTCATGGAGTTGGCACTTGAAAGGTAATTAGTGACTCTTGCCTAAGCCATGGGTATAGACTATTCTTTCAAGAAGTTTGGTTATGAGTAAAAAGAAAGCTATAGGGCCATAACTATAAAGGGAAAAAGATTAGAAGGAGACTTTTATTCTTTTTTAGATCAGAGAAAACCATACTTATTCCTACCTCCATGTCATTTTTTTCCTGTCTGAAGAAACCACTCTTCTCAGCTCTGCCTATTTTTACTGTATCATTTAAGGTCCAATTCCAGCCATATCTATTCTGCTAACCCTTCCCCAATTGCTTCCATCCACACCGTGTTTTTCCTGTCTTAATTCTGATTACACTTTCTTTCTGTTAGTAGCACATAGTAGATGTTGTTTTCTTATGTGCTATAGAGTCGGTTCTGACTCAAAGTGACCCTACGACCAGCAGAACAAAACACTGCCCGGTCCTGCACCATCCTCACAATTGTTGTTATGCTTGAGTCCATTGTTGAAGCCACTGTGTCAATCCATCTCATCAAGGGTCTTCCTCTTTTTCACTAACCCCTACTTTACCAAGCATCAGGTCCTTCCCCAGGGACTGCTCACTCCTGGTATCACGTCCTTTGTTAGTCTCATGGGTATAACCTGCTTGAAGGTAGGGCCTCCGACACATGCTTTTGCATCTTCTGCAGTGCCTGTATGTAATGCTGTAAATGTGATGGCAGGGAACCCTGGTAGCACAGTGGTTAAGAGCTTGGCTGCTAACCGAAAGGTTGGTGGTTCATACCCTCCCAGTGACTCTGAGGAAGAAAGACCCGGCTATTTGCTTCTGTAAAGATTACAGCTTAGAAAACCCTAGGACAGTTCTACTGTGTCACATGGAGTCACTATGAGTCAGAATTGACTTACCAGCACCTAACAACAACAATATGAAATGACTACCAGATTAAGTCTATCTGGGTGACTGGATGAATTCACATCTTCCAGTTTATTCTAGGACACTTGTGCTGATTAACTTCACTGAATTTCGCTTATGCTTCCCTTTTCAACTGTAACATAGATTCAGTTTGTCTGTAAGATGGTTTGTAAAAATCTTCTTCTGGTACTCCTTACTTACTAAATGTTTGTTGAGTGAATGGATGAGTGTACATTCTGTTATTCTCTCTGGACAGAAAAAAATGGGAAAGGCTGTGTTCCAGTAAACTTTATTCACTAAAACAGGCAGTGGGCTATATTTGGACCACAGGCTGTAATTTGCTGACTCCTGTTCTAGGAGAAAGAATTTAAGGTTATAAGTCCAGCCTAATTTGTGGTCTGAATTATATTAAGGTCAGTTACTTAACTTCTCTATGCTTCAGTTTTCACAACAGTCAAATGGAGGTAAAAGATTTGTTCTCTTCACCTCATAATATATATGTGTATGTAAATACATATATATGTTAAAAGTTATCAGAAACATAAATACAATTTAATGTTATTTAACAACATCAGTTTTATACCTAGAACTTTTTATTTATTTATTTATTTTTATTGTACTTTAAGTGAAAGTTTATAATTCAGGTTAGTCTGTCATACAAAAATTTATACATACATTGTTATGTGACCCTAATTGCTCTCCCTATACTGTGACAGCACACTCCTCCTTTCCACCCCTGATTTCCCATGTCCATTCAACCAGCTCCTGACCCTCTCTGCCTTCTCATCTCACCTCTGGACAGGAGCTGCCCATTTAGCACTCTTCATGAGTATCATTTTATGTCCCATAGTCCAGTCTAATCTTTGCCTGAAGAGTTGGCCTCAGAAATTGTTTTAGTTCTGGGTTGATGAGAGTCTGGGGGGCATGCTTTCTGGGGACCCTCCAGTTTCAGTCAGACCATTATGTCTGGTCTTTTTAGTAGAATTTGAGTTCTGCACCCCACTTTTCTCATGCTCCATCAGGGACTCTCTGTTGTGTTCCTCAGCAGGGTGGTCATTGGTGGTAGCCGGGCACCATATAGTTCTTCTGGTCTTAGGCTGGTGCAGCCTCTGGTTTATGTGGCCCTTTCTGTCTCGTGGGCTAATACTTTCCTTGTGACTTTGGTGTTCTTCATTCTCCTTTGCGCCAGGTGGGTTGGGACCAATTGATGCATCTTAGATGGCCGCTCGCTAGCTTATACCTAGAACTTTTTAAATAGAACAGTGTCCTGTTCTGAATTTTTCATCACACTTGTAAATGGACCTTAAAATAAATGATATTCAAATCCACGGAACACGTTACTGTTTCCTCACACTATTATTAAGAGATAAATGTCTTGGCAAAGCTGTGTTCACACATAACATCAACAGCCACATGAAAACAATTTGATCACTAATTTCAATCATTCAGGAAGGACAAAATGAAACAGCACTTAAAAGTAAACCAAAAACCCATCACCGTTGAGTCGATTCTGACTCATAGCATCCCTATAGGCCAGAGTAGAACTGCCCCAATAGGGTTTCTGAGGAGCAGCTGGTAGATTCGATCTGCTGACCTTTTGGTTAGCAGCATCCCACAATTCCATGACAAACTCAGTATTTATCACAAGTGTAGGTCCTCCCAACACACTTTTCCTGAAGCAGAGATACAGAAGATTTCGTCCATAGGCAATATTGCTAAAGTTTTTCTCTTACTAGGCCTGTCATGTGTGAAGCCTCCTAGGTCCAGAGGCAGAGGGTGTGATCTCAGGGACGTTTCCCCACTGTTAAGCCGCAGGACAGTAGGACCTCAGTTGAGCTTTGCTCTTGTTCAAATCCCTTTTCCCTTTTCAAAATGAAAAATATTACTTCTGAACAGGCTCATTCCAAGTGGCAAAAAACTCAGCACCTTGGTGCCTGAGCACTTACAGAAACTTTTTTGCTTTCTGTTCTTTTAGTTGCTTAGTTTCAATTAAACTTGCCATGCCAGGTGAGATGATTGCCTTAGCAAGCAGTCTCAGAAAATAGGTCACCTCCATATCATGCCCCTTTCATCTCTAGAACTTCTTCAGACGCCTCCCAGCAGACATGTCTTTCTTCCACCTAACTGATGGGAGTGCTTCCTTTTGAGCCAGATGCTGTATTGTTAATTAGTTGGAAGACATACTATTATTAGCAAGACTGGCCTTACACAAAGGTGGAGTAGGCGGCCGCCTCTTAGTGTTATTTCAGTGACAACAGGAAGGCGTCCTTGACCAAAAATATCTCTCCAGCCTGTTCTCTGAGGCTTGAAATAATTTAATGAGGACTTGGCATTCTCTTTCAGAATTAGAGATAAAGACGATAAATCAGATACTCTTGGGAGAAAGAACTGGGCTCCCACAGCATTTGGCTCATATCTCTATGATAGCACTTAACTATGTTGCATTATAATTTATCTGTTTGCTTGTCTGTCTACCTGCACTAGGCTGTGAATTCCTTGAGGGCAATGACCATGCCTCACTCCTCTTTGACTTCACAGGTTTATCCCAGTGCTTGGCAGAGAGCAAACACTCAGCAAACAGAATGGCAAAGGACTGAATGTAATAAATGACTTAATTTATATTTATAATGAGGTATAAAGGACTGAAAAGAAATCTTTTCTAGAAATAAAGATGGAAGAGAAAACAAAAATACTGTTGGGGCCCCAAAAGAGGTTATAGGGGGAGAATAATGGCAGCTGGGACTATAGAATGCCCACTGCTAAAGAGGTTGTCATCTTTTCCCACTTGAGGGTTATTTTATATGTTTACTTTTCAAGGCACTACGTAGGTGCTGTTTGATTTAGACAAAGCTGAACCATTGTCTAAATGTTTCATTTCTAAAGAAGCCAGAAAGACCTGTGGAGTTTACCCTCAAGCACTGGGCTTTGCTGCTCCTTTAGAAAATTGGCTTTCTCTGCAGGAAGTGATTTGTGAGCATTCTGAGGGAAGAATTACATTAAAGTCAAACCTCGTATAAAATGAAAACTTGACCAAAGTCCAGGTCTGTATTGAGGAAATTACAAACCCCAGCCTGGCTGGTTCATTCTTCTGTTCCAACTATCTTTAAAACAAGATGGGTGTTGTGCAAATGATCCATTTGTAATAGTCTCAGTCAACTCGGACTTGTGACGACCGTATGTACAACAGAACAAAATATTGCCCAGTCCTGTGTCTTCCTCACAATTGCCAGTATGCTTGAATCCATCGAGTGGCTGCTGTGCCAGTGCATCTCACCGAGGGTCTCCCATGCCTTCGTTGGCCCTCTGCTTCACCAGATATGATGTCCTCCTCCAGTGACTGATCCTTCCTGATGAAATGTCCAAAGCAAGTGAGTTGGACAACGTTCTCTTGTGATCCATAAGGTTTTCATTGGCTAATTTCCTGAAGTAGATCGTCAAGCCTTTCTTCCAATAATCAGTAGGCTTGTTGTATTTTCTCTCTTCTCTCTTCTCTCTCTCTCTCTCATGCACACAACACACACACACACACACACACACAATTCAACTGGCCAAAACACAAGAAAAGATGCTCATCATCATTAGCCATTGTTGTTGTTGATGTTAGTTGCCGTCAAGTCTGTTCCGACTCATAGCAACCCCATGTACAACAGAACAAAATACTGCCTGGTCTTGTGCCATCCTCACAATCATTGTTATGCTAAGGACCACTGTTGCAGCCATTCTGTCGATCCATCTCATTGACGGTCTTCCTCTTTTTCACTGACCCTCTCTCTACTTTACCAAGCATGATGTCCTTCTCCAGGGACTGGTCC
>NW_004444004.1:6857368-6863834 GCF_000243295.1 Trichechus manatus latirostris | reverse complement strand
TATCACAAATTACCGGAGCTCTGTAGTCCCTCAGGAAGAAGCAAAGTTGGCGCACGGAGCGAGGTACTCGAGTGAAAGGAGGGGGAGGGGGGAGAGGCAAGGAAGAAATCAAAAGAAGCGGAAAAAAAGCAGCACCAGCAGCCAACAAATGGCACTCAGAGAGCCACCCATTTGGGTGTGTGGAATCCAAGCAGCCGGTGTTTCCCGGTCAAGAGACTGTGGCCGCGGGAAGCAGAGGAGGCCAAGTCAGGGTGAAAAAGGGTGGGGGGTGGGAAAGCATGTATCACAAATTACCGGTTGTTTTGTCTCCCACTGGAAGCTCCGTTAGGCTGCTTTCTCGTACCCCCTGTTTGCTGGTCTCTGATAGGAGTCCAAGATGGCGGATCCGCACTGCGTTAGCTGGTAGGGGACCTCTGTATGAATCTCTCCTCACTCTCCATTCTCTGTCAGTTTTCTCACTCCATTTGGTGCTTGGCTGAGTTCTTTATCTCTTCTTCCGATGCTCTAGGGTTTCAGGATTGTTGCATTCTCTGTTCGGCTTAGTTTTTCGGATTTTTGCTGTGGAGGGACGGCTTGGTGCTTCTGCCTAGAGCGCCATTTTCTATCCATAGTTTTTTATGATCCACATAGCTGAATGCCTTTGCATAGTCAATAAAACACAGGTAAACACCTTTCTAGTATTCTCTGCTTTCAGCCAAGATCCAACTGACATCAGCAATGATATCCCTCATTCCACATCCTCTTGTGAATCTTGCTTGAATTTCTGACAGTTCACTGTTGATGTACTTCTGCAACTGTTTTTGAATAATCTGCAAAATTTTACTTGCGTGTGATGTTAATCATATTGTTTGATAATTTCCACATTCTGTTGGATCACCTTTCTTTGAAATGGGCACAGATATGGATCTCTTCCAGTCAGTTGGCTAGGTAGCTGTCTTACAAATTTCTTGGCATAGAGTGAGCACCTTTGGTTGAAACATCTCAATAGGTATTCTGTCAATTCCTGGAGTCTTGTTTTTTGCCAATGCCTTCAGTGCAGCTTCAACTTCTTTCTTCAGTACCATTGGTTCTTGATCATATGCTGTCTCCTGAAATGGTTGAACATTGTCCAGTTCTTTTTGATACATGACTCTCTGTATTCCTTCCATCTTATTTTGATGCTTCATGCCTCCTTCGATATTTTTCCCAAAGAATCCTTCAAAATTGCAGCTCGAGGCATGAATTTTTTCTTCAGTTCTTTCAGCCTGAGAAATGCTGAGTGTGTTCTTCCCTTTTGGTTTTCTAACTCCAGGTATTTGCACATTTTATTGTAATACTTTACTATGTGTTCTCGAGCCACCCTTTGAAATCTTCTTGTCAGCTCTTTTACTTCATCATTTCTTTCATTCACTTTAGCTGCTCTACTTTCAAGAGCAAGTTTGAGAGTCTCTTCTGACATTCATTTCGGTCTTTTCTTTATTTCCTGTCTTTTTAATGTCCTTTTGCTTTCTTCATGTATAACATCCTTAATGTCATTCTGCAACTCACCTGGTCTTTGGACATTAGTGTTCAACGTGTCAAATCTATTCTTGAGATGGTCTCTAAATTCAGGTGGGATATACTCGATGTCCTATTTTGGTTCTCGTGGACTTGTTTTAATTTTCTTCAGCTTCAACTTGAACTTGCATATGAGCAATTGATGGTCTGTTCTCAGTCGTTCTCTGGCCTTGTTCTGACCGATGATGTTGAGCATTCCCATCATCTCTTTCCACAGATGTAGTCGATTTGATTCCTTTGTTTTCAGTCTGGTGAGGTCCATGTATATAGTTGCCATTTACGTTGTTGAAAACAGATACTTGCAATGAATAAGTCGTTGGTCTTGTAAAATTCTATCATGCGATCTCTGGCGTTGTTTCTATCACCAAGGCCATTTTTCCAACTACCAATCCTTCTTCTTTGTTTTCAACTTTCACATTCCAATTGCCAGTAATTATTAATGTGTCTTTATTGCATGTTTGATCAATTTCAGACTGCAGAAGTTGGTAAAAACCTTCAGTTTCCTCATCTTTGGCATTAGAGGATGGTGTGTAAATTTGAATAATAGTCAAATTAACTGGTCTTCCTTGTAGGCGTATGGATATTATCCTATCACTGACAGAGTTGTACTTCAGGATGTATCTTGAAATCTTCTTTTTGATGATGAATGTGACACCATTCCTCTTCAGTTTGTCATTCCCTGCACAGTAGACCATATGATTATCTGATTCAAAATGGCCAGTACCAGTCCATTTTAGCTCACTAATGCCTACAATATTGATCTTTATACATTCCATTTCATTTTCGACCTAGATTTCTACTTTCTACATTCCACGTTCCGATTATTAATGGATGTCTGTAGCTGTTTCTTCTCATTTTGAGTTATGTTACATCAGTAAATGAAGGTCCCCAAAACTTGACACCACCCATGTCATTAAGGTCGACTCTACTTTGAGGAGGCAGCTCTTCCCCAGTCGTATTTTGAGTGCCTTCCAAGGTGAAGTGCTAAACTTCTAGCACTGTACAGACAATGTTTCCCTGCTGTTCATAAAGTTTTCACTGTCCAATTCTGTTAATAAATACACTTCCAGTTTGCCTTAGTGTGGAAGCTACACTGAAAGCTGTCCACCATGGGTGACCCTGCTGGTATTTGAAATACGGGCGGCATAGCTTTCAGCTATGATTCAGAATCAACTCGAAGGCAATGAGTTTGGTTTTTGGTTTATAACTTCCAGCATCACAGCAACATGCAAGCCACCACAGTATGACAAATGGACAGACATGTGGTGGCATTAGCCATTAGAGAGATACAAATCAAAACTACAATGAAAGAGTTAACAACACTACTGTTAAAGGTATTTCAGAGCTTAGAAAAGAATGGAATACTCCCAAACTCATTCTATGAAGCCAACATAACCCTGATAAAAAAAAAAAAACAGGTAAAGACACCACAAAAAAAAGAAAATTACAGACCAATATTCCTCATGAACATTGACGCAAAACTCCTCAACAAAATTCTGGCCAATAAAATCAGCAACATATCAAAAAAATAATTCACCATGATCACCTGGTATTTATACCAGGTATGCAGGGATGGTTCAACATTAGAAAAACAATCAATGTAATCCATCATATAAATAAAACAAAAGACAAGAACCACATGATATTATCAATTGATGCAGAAAAGGCATTTGACAAAGTCCAACACCCATTCATTTCTCAGCAAAATAGGAATAGAAGGGAAATTCCTCAACATAATTAAGGGCATTTATACAAAGCCAACAGCCAACATCATCCTAAATGGAGAGAGTTTGAAAGCATTTCTCTTGAGAACGGGAACCAGACAAGGATGCCCTTTATCACCACTCTTATTCAACATTGTGGTGGAGGTCCTAGCCAGAGCACTTAGGCTGGAAAAAGAAATAAATGTACCTAAATTGGTAAGGAAGAAGTCAAAGTATCTCTATTTTCAGATGATATGATCTTATACACAGAAAACCCCAAAGAATCCACAAGAAAACTACTGGAACTAATAGAAGATTTCAGCAAAGTTTCAGGATACAAGATAAACATACAAAAATCAGTTGGATTCATCTACACCAGCAAAGAGAACTTCCAAGAGGAAATCACCAAATCAGTACCATTTACAATAGCCCCTAAGAAGATAAAATACTTAGGAATAAATCTAACCAGAGACATAAAATATCTATACAATGAAAACTACAAGGCACTACTGCAAGAAACCAAAAGAGACATGCATAAGTGGAAAAACATACCTTGCTCAAGGACAGGAAGACTCAACATTGTGAAAAGAGGAAGACCCTCAAAGAGATGGATTGACAAAGTGGCTGCAACAATAGGTTCAAGTGTAACAATGATTGTGAGTATGGCACAGGAGTGGGCAACATTTCGTTCTGTTTTATGTAGGGTCACTGTGAGTCGAACCCAACCTGACGGCACCTAACAACAACATCTTATCATTAGTAATACATACTACATACAGTATTGCAACACATAATTTGCTTATGTTAACATTCTCAGATGTCCACTGGCAGATATTCATATGTAATATTTCCAACCCCCAAAGACAAATAAATATGATTAAGCTATTTAGCACATTACATTGGAGTTAGATATAAACACCTTAGTGTTAACTAATTTATTATATCCTGAGCTTTGTAAGCTGAGGGAAAAAATGAGTTTATCATACTGTATTTAGTGCCATAGGTCTATCCCCCATCCCTCAATCTACTCTATCATTGGAAAATATCTAATCACTAAATTCACATTAAGACATGACTGCCAAATAAATGGTTTACTATGTTATTCTTCCCAGGGTCATTGCATTATAAGATGAAATATGAGCTACAGGAACTCTGAAGGAAGCATTTTTAGACGTGGGAGTCTCTTTTAAGACAATCATAGACAATAACTTACACGGACTATATGTAGAACCAACATTACAAAACTTTACTATTATTAGTTGTATAAGGTGGGACAAATACTAGAGATCAGAACCTGGGAGCACGATTAGAGGTTTGTTATTCTAGAGCCATGCCGAATCTGTTTATATAGAAAACATTTCTTGAACACTTAATATGTGTGAGGCATTTTCACAATAAGCCTCTTATTTAATACTCATACCCACCCTGTAAGATAGATACCCAATTTTGCAGATGCATTAACTTAGAATTAGAAAAGTTACATAATTTGCCCAAGATAGCATCACTAATAAATATACAGATGAAAACCATAAATACTCTGGCAGATGCTGTTGTCTTCTCAGCCAAGTCACTTCTCACTCTCTTTTGTAATAATTCCCCAGTATTATTCTGGCAGCAGTATGCCCAGACCCCGGGGCGAATCATACATGATTTAAGCCAGCAATTGCAATCCTATACCCCTTTTCCAGTGACTGGAAACATGCTGGGTTTTCTGAAAAAGGCATGGAAGAAGACTCTTTTGGTGCCACTGTCGCCCAGTCCACTTGCATCCTGCTTTGGACATTGTAGTGTAAAGATGTGATACTTGGATTACTGTAGCCACTTTCAAACCGTGAGGGAGAGGGATCACTGACTCTCTGAGAATGGCCAAGTGGAAGGATCTAAGCAGCTTGGCTCCTTAATGACTTAATAAGTGAGCAAAGACACAGAGTCAACCAAGCACAAGGCATTTTAGACAGATTAAAAAAAAAACAAAACAAAAATCAAGCAAACCCACTGCCGTCAAATCGATTCCTACTCATAGTATAGCGACCATATGACAGAGTAGAACTGCTCCGTAGGGTTTCCAAGGAGTGCCTGGTGGATTTGAACTGCCAACTTTTTGGTTAGCAGCCGAATTCTTAACCACCTTGCTACCAGGGCTCCAGACAGACAGGGGACAAGGAAAAAGAATATATGAGAAGGGGGATGGGAGCTAATGTAGGTCATATGCAAAGGATGGAGGGTTGAGGCTGTCCCTTGGGAGGTTTGCCTCTTACCTTAACTACCTCTCTTTCCTCCTCAATCCTAAAATCATAATAAAATCAAACAGGGGATTTGACATGTGACCCACAGTGTATCAAGTGTACACTCGGGTGACAAAACAAACAAATTAGCAAAGTCATGGGTCAGAAGCATTACTGGGTGGCTTGAGAAACCCAGATAGCTGAAACAACATTAAAATAAAGAATTCAGCATCTGGAAAGTGACTAATTCTGCCTCTCAGCCTAGATACTAAGCCTCAAGTCCCCACCCCCACTTTTCCTTGAGACAAGAAATACACCTGCCTTAAGAAAGGCTTTCTCTGTGTTGAGTGATTGCTTCTTTTCTGACAGGAATTTCTTGGAAAATGAGCTCTGACACCCTTAACAGTACTCTTTTGCAGTTGCCATATTAAGTGTTCTGGTCTAAGAGACAAAATAACTTATCAGGGGCCATTACTTGCATAGAAAATTGAATTAGCATAACAAGGTCATTTTATCCCCCAGTGTAGTCAAGATAGCTAATTTTAAAAAAGTAATATATAGATGTAGTATAATAAACATCGTCTGGAAAGAGATTTATCCAAACTGTGGAAAAGAAAAAGTTAAGACTGAATTGGAATGCCATGAGACAGAGGTAACCCTCAGCAAGTAAATTTTATCTCTCACCATTTTCTAACCCTAAGTTCCACTCTTAAACCCCCCGCTGTCCTACTCTCCCCCTAGCAAACCTGGGCAGGAAAGGTCTGAAACTTGCCCACAGTGAGATATCAACGACTGATAATCACAGCTACTGTTCACTGAAAGTTTTCACGTGCCAGGTACTGTTCTGAGTGCTTTACATATATTAATTCATTTAGTACTCATGAACCAAGCCATGGTGTTTTCAATCACCTCATATGCGTGTGAAAGCTGGGCAATGAATAAGGAAGACTGAAGAAGAATTGACACCTTTGAATTATGGTGTTGGCCAAGAATATTGAATAT
>NW_004444004.1:6712133-6856547 GCF_000243295.1 Trichechus manatus latirostris | reverse complement strand
GCTTTAAGTGAAAGTTTACAATTCAAGTTAGTCTCTCATACAAAAATTTATACATACATTGTTTTGTGACCCTGGTTGCTCTCCTTGTACTGTGACACCACACTCTTCCCTTCCACCCCAGGTTTCCCGTGTCCATTCAACCAGCTCCTGAACCTCTCTGCCTTCTCATCTCACCTCTGGGCAGGAGCTGCCCATTTAGTCTCATGTATCTACTTGAGCTAAGAAGCACACTTTTCACGAGTATCATTTTATGTCCCATAGTCCAGTGTAATCTTTGTCTGAACAGTTGGCCTCGGGAATGGTTTTAGTTTTGGGCTAACAGAGTCTGGGGGCCATGTCTTCCAGGGTCCCTCCAGTCTCAATCAAACCCTTAAGTCTGGCCTTTTTACAAGAATTTGAGTTCTGCACCCTACTTTTTTCCTGTTCCCTCAGGGACTCTCTGTTGTGTTCCCTGTCAGGACGGTCATTGATGTAGCCAGGCACCATCTAGTTTTTCTGGTCTCAGGCTGATGAAGTCTCTGGTTTATGTGGCTCTTTCTGTCTCTTGGGCTAATACTTTCCTTGTGTCCACGGCGTTCTTCATTCTCCTTTACTCCAGGTGGGTTGGGAACAATTGATGCATCTTAGATGGCTGCTCACTAGCTTTTAAGACCCCAGAAGCCACTCACAAAAGTGGGATGTTTTTCCACTTATGCAGGTCTCTTTTGGTTTCTTGCAGTAATGTCTTGTAGTTTTCATTATATAGATCTTTTATGTCTCTGGTTAGATTTATTCCTAAGTATTTTATCTTCCTAGGGGCTACTGTAAATGGTATTGATTGGGTGATTTCCTCTTGTAAATTCTCTTTGTTGGTGTGGAGGAATCCAAATGATTTTTGTATGTTTATCTTTTATCCTGATACTTTGCTGAAATCTTGTATTAGTTCCAATAGTTTTCTTGTGGATTCTTTAGATCTTTTGTGTCTTTATTGAGCTTCTTTCTGGATGTTCTATCCTTCACCAAAAGTGGAGTGTTGAAGTCTCCTACTGTTATTGTGGAGCTGTCTCTATCTCTTTCCAATGCTGTTAGAGTTTGTTTTATGTATTTTAGAGCCCTGTCGTTGGATGGGTAAGTATTTATCATGGTTATGTCCTCCTGGTGTATTGACCCTTTAATCATTAGTGTCCTTCCTTATCCTTTGTGGTGGATTTTACTTTAAAGTCTATTTTGTCAGAGATTAATATTGCCACTCCTGCTCTTTTTTGAGTGTTGTTTGCTTGATATATTTTTTTCTTCCTTTGAGTTTTAGTTTGTTTGTATCTTTAAGCCTAAGGTGTGTGTCTCTTGTAGACAGCATATAGATGGATCATGTTTTTTTTTTTTTTATCCATTCTGCCAATCTCTGTCTCTTTATTGTTGTGTTAAGTCCATTTAGTGTAATTATTGATAGGTATGAGTTTAGTGCTGTCATTTTGATGTCTTTTTTTGTGTGTTGTTGACAGTTTCTTTGTTCCATTTAATTTTCTGTGCGGAGTCATTTTTCTTTATGTATTTTCTTTTCATGTTTTTCATTGTTGTTGATTTTGTATTTTCTGAGTCTTTATATTTTTCTTGTTTTTTATTTTGATGTGTAGGATTGTTAGTTTCTTTTGTGGTTACTTTAATATTTACCCTTATTTTTCTAAGTTTAAACCAGTCTTTTATTTCTTTATATTGCCTTGACTTCCTATCCATATGAAAAATCTGTATCTACATTTTTTAGTCCCTATTTTTTGTTTTAATGTTGTCATCTTTTACATTTTGACATCTCTATTTCCCTATTTTCAGTATTTTAGCTTTGATTTATTTTTGTGACTTCCTTATCTGGGATGATATCTCGTTGCTCTGTCCTGTGTTTTAGTCTTGGTTTGTTTTCTGATGTTATTGCTTTTCTAACCTGAGGACTCCCTTTAGTATTTCCTGTAATTTTGGTTTGTTTTTTGCAAATTCCCTAAACTTCTGTTTTTCTGGGAATGTCCTAATTTTGCCATCATATTTGAGAGACAGTTTTGTTTGTTATATAATTATTGGCTGACATTTTTTTTTTCCTTCAAGGCTTTATATATGGCATCCCATTGCCTTCTTACCTGTGTGGTTTCTTCTGAGTAGTCTGAGCTTAGTCTTACTGACTCTCCTTTGCAGATGACTTTTTGTTTATCCCTAGCAGCTCTTAAAATTCTCTCTTTATCTTTGATTTTGGCAAGTTTGATTACAATATGTTTTGGTGACTTTCTTTTGCCATCTACCTCATGTGGTGTTTGATGAACATCTTGGATAAATATCGTCTCATCTTTCATGGTATCAGGGAAGTTTTCTGCCAACAAATCTTCAACAATTCTCTCTGTATTTTCTGTTATCCTCCCCATTCTGGTACTCCAATCACTGTTAGGTTATTCCTCTTGATAGAATCCCACATAATTCTTAGGGTTTCTTCATTTTTTTTTACCCTTTTTTCTGATTTATCCTGAAATAAGTTGGTGTCAAGTGGTTTATCTTCAATCTCACTAATTCTGACTTCTACTGCTTTAATTCTGCTCCTATTACTTTCTATTGAGTTGTCTAATTCTGACATTTTATTGTTAATCTTCTGGATTTCTGATTGCTCTATCTTTATGGATTCTTGCAACCTATTAAGTTTGTCATTATGCTCTTGAATAACCTTCTTAAGTTCCTCTATTGCTTTGTTTGTGTGTTCTTTGGCTTTTTCTGCATTTTGTCGGATCCCCTTCCTGATCGCTTGAAGAGTTCTGTATATTAATCTGTTGTATTCTGCCTCCAGTAATTCCAAGAAATTCTCTTCCTGTGGAAAATTTATTGATTCTTTATTTTAGGAGTTGCTGAGGCCATTGTGGCCTGCCTCTTTATGAGATTTGATATTGACTGTTGTCTCCGAGCCATCAATAAGTTATAATTTATTTATTTTATGTTTACTTACTGTTTCCTAGCTTCTTGTTTTGTTTTGATATGTCCAAATAGGCTGCTCTTGTGAGCTAGTTTGATTATGGGCACCTTTGAAGCTCTAACGTCCTGTCACCAGGTGGTTAGATCTGTTACTAAGTATGTGAACTCTGGAGTCCATTAACTTTTCTTGTATGGATTCAGCTCAGCTGTCTAGGTAGTTGGTCACCAAGTGTGTGGTGCTGGCTCTCACCTACAGTCCTAGACAGCCATGGGTGATTGGTGTAGGCACAGGCATCTGGCTGCAATAGGGGGTCATGCGCTGAGCAAGGAAGGGGGCTGACGGCTTCCCCTAAGTGTCTGGGAGGAAAGTGTGTCCCTGTTCCCTAGAGCACATAGATGGGTGGGTTTTGCAACCAGACTGTGAGCACCCAATACTATTGGCTGTAAGGACTGGAGGACACCACTTATTCTTAGACACCTGTTGCAGGTGGCTAGGTGGCGTGAGTGGAGCCACCAGTCCTCAAGTCCCTGATGTGGGCAGGTGAGGAACCCACTTAATGGGCAGAGAAATGTCAAATGTCACAAACCTGCCACTTCACAGCTGAAACAGCTGAAGTTAAACCTCAGATATATACCCTATTGTACTGTGGTAATGGAGACCTAAGCTCATGAAATTGGTCCACACAAGTCTATGCAAGGGTGAAAGGCATTCAAATTCCACGGACCCCTTATGCCTGTGCCTAGGCAAAGGCGCTGTGCCAACCCTGAGTTCCTGGCTTAAGGGATTGGGCAGCTTAGTTTTTCCCTATTTAATTTGTTCCATCTCTAAGGCCAGGAGAATGGCTCAGGGCACTTGACAGGTCCTACTTTCGGCCCAGGGGACTTGACAGTCGGCAATTGCTGAAGCTGGCCCAGGTCCCTGTGCAGAGCAGGGAGCGGGAAGGTAAATGGGAGAGAAGTTTTTCCCAAATGGGGTGTTTTTTGATCCTCGCGGTAGGCCAGACACAAGTAGTTATCTTTAGCCACTTGAGTGCTGCTTTTCACTGGTTCTGGATTGCCGAGTAGATTCTCTGCAACTGGGTCTCTCCTGATGTGGAAAACACCTCCCAAGTGCCACTGATTGCCGACCCCACACACAAGCTGATCCAGCCTGAAGGGTTCCGACTCCCGCCAGGTCAGGTCCAGCAAATCCTTGCTGCTTCCAAACCGTTTCTCACTCCCCTGACCACTCAGTCCGAATCCTCAACTTTGCCTTTGATGTTCAGGGCTCCTAGATTGTTGTATACAATCAATTCACTTTTTTTTCTGGGTCTTTGTTTTAAGAGGGACCACAGGAAGCATCTAACTACTCTGCCGTCTTGGCCTGTTTTGCTTCTTTTTTAATGCCAGAAATAAAAACTTAGAATAAAGAAATAAAATCCTTAAATTGAATTTCAAGGATCAAGTGGGGGATATAATTGGCTTGGTGTTCTAGAATCTTCCAGTCTATATTAAATATGCATTAAGTCAAAATACTCAGACTGACACCACTATTTGTTTTTCTTGAATTATTTTTTTAATACAAGGATCATTTGGCTCTTGAGATCAACTGCATTAATTATGATCCATCTTCTTCTACAACCGATCAAATTTCTTATGTGTTGATTGGGTTTGAGTTCATGCTAACTACCACGAAAATTTGCAGCCTATGATTCTTTTTATGCTATATTCCCATATTTTTATGTTGATTTGTATTCTTCTTGAGTTTCTTTTTCAAACAACTTGATTCCTTGACTCTCTTTCCCAGTATTTGTTTAACATGTTGTGATCATTAAGGTTGTGTGTCAACTTGGCTGGGCCATGATTCTCAGTGGTTTGGCAGTTAAGATATAGTTTGGCAGTCATATGATGATGTGATCACTCACATGATGAGATTTGTTGTAATGTGATCACCTCCATGATGGGATCTACTGTGAGTAGCCAATCATAAGAAAGGGAGTTTCATTAAGGGTGTGGCCTGCATTGAATATAAGTGGCCTCTCTGGCAAGGCACATGAATTCTTACTTGCTGTGGATCCTGTAGTTGGTTCCTGTTTGTCTGACCTCCAGTTATTGAGACTTGAGCTAGCAGCTTACCTGCGGTCTTGCCTGCTGATCTTGGGATTCATCAATCTTCTCAGCCTGTGAGCAAGAGCCCTGCTGTCTGACCTGCTGATCTTGGGTTCCCCAGTCCCTGTGGCTATGTGAATCAGGAGAAGCCTCTATCCTGACCCATGGACTTGGGAAATTCCAGCCTCTACAATCATGTGAGACGTTTCCTTAATACAAATCTCTCTCTCTGTATATATTTATGCGCTTTACTGGTTTTGCTTCTCTAGAGCACCCAGCCAAAGACATTTGGTACCGAGAGTGGGGTGCCTCCAGTCAGTCTCTTTTGAGATATAAAAGGAGAAAAGTGAACAGAGAGACATTGGGACCTCATACCACCAAGAAACAAGAGCCGAGAGAATAGCATGTCCTTGGGACCTGGGGTCCCTTGCTAAGAAGCTCCTCAACTGGGGAAAATTGATGACAAGGACCTTCCCCTAGAGAAAACAGAGAAACAAAGCCTTCCCCTGGAGCTAGCACCCTGAATTCGGACTTCTAGCCTCCTAGGCTGTGAAAGAATAAATTTCTCATTAATAATGTCATCCGCCTATGGTATTTCTGTTATAGCAGCACTAGATGATTAAGACATATATAAACAATATAAGCCAGAGAGGAGTAGATCTTGCTATAGAACCACTGCACAAGCAATACTCTATAGTTTGTCTGCCCCCTCTTTGGACAAGAATCTTGATTACAATTCTCCAATGAGAACAATAAAACCTACCCTGTGTAATGAACTATGTGTATGGTTTACTAAGCAGTTAACTTTAGCCTGACTATGCATACACTAATATACAAATAATTTCAAGCATTACTAACAGGGATTCTGGTATTGACTTATGTCCAGTTCCTTTTTGGGAATTCTTGAAACCCTTAACCAAAAAGACTCTGTCCTGGTTTTAGCCCAAGTCATCATTATCTTTAATTATCATGTCTTCATTCAAGATCTGTGCCCTTATTTCTTTGCATCAGGGCTAATATGGAAATATCAAACAATCTTCAATCTCTCTGAATGTAAGTGCTCAAAATTCAGACTTTGAAAGCCATGGTTCCCAAACCTGGCTGATCTTCACATCCATTAAATCAGAATCTCTGGGTAGTATTTTAAAAGTGACCTAGGAGATTCAGCCAGGTTTGGGAGCCAGTGATCTACATACAGTTTTCATTAAATGGGTTTCTATAGCTCTTGTTTTCTACTCACTATTGAAACAATTTTTATAAATGTTCAAAGAACTAAAGTAGGTGAGGCTCTTCTAGCATGGGTTGTGTTCAGTATATTAGCTCCAAAACTGAATCTATTACAGCTGCCTGGAAATACTTTCTTCTGTCTGTGCTGTGGTGGGGTAAAGTTTTCTGTAGGATGTTTCCTGAACTCTGGTCTACACAGCACTAACGTCCTCTAAAATGCTAGGAAGTGTTCCTCATTGTTGTGTTGTTGTTAGGTGCCATCTAATCAGTTCAAACTCATAGTGACCGTATATGCAACAGAACAAAACATTTCCTGGTCCTGTGTCATCCTCACAATCATTGCTATGTTTGAGCCTGTTGTTGCAGCCACTGTGTCAATCCATCTTATTGAGGGTCCTCCTCTTTTTCACTGACCCTCTACTTTACCAAGCATGATGTCCTTCTCCAGGACTAGTCCCTCCTAATAATATGTCCAGAGTATGTGAGACAAAGTCTCACTATCCTTGCTTCCAAGGACTATTCTGACCGTACTTCTTCCGAGATAAATTTGTTCATTGTTTTGGCAGTCCATGGTATATTCAATATTCTTCGCCAACACCATAATTCGAAGGTGTCAACCCTTCCTCAGTCTTCCTTATTCATTGTCCAGCTTTCGCATGCATATGATGCTATTGAAAACACCATGGTTTGAGTCAAGCCCACTTTAGTCCTTAAAGTGGCATCTTTGCTTTTTATCACTTTAAAGAGGTCTTTTGCAGCAGATTTGCCCAATGCAATGCGTTGTTTGATTCCTTGACTGCTGCTTCCATGGGCATTGATTGTGGATCCAAGTAAAATGAAGTCCTTGACAACTTCAATATTTTCTTCGTTTATTATGATGTTGCTTATTGGTCCAGATGTAAGGATTTTCCTTTTCCTTATGTTAAGCTGTAATCCATACTGAAGGCTGTAGTCTTTGATCTTCATCAGTGAGTGCCTCAAGTCCTTTTCACTTTCAGCAAGCAAGATTGTGGCATCTGCATATCACAGGTTGTTAATGAGTTTTCCTCCAATCCTGGTGCTGCATTCTTCTTCCTCATTAACAACCAAAAACGTTCTGTTGTCAAATGAGTTTTGAAAATGGTGTGCTAAACAAAGGTAACCTTTTCATTACAGTTGGCTTAAACGGCATGACAGCCCCTTTTTATGCCTCTGGACCTCAAAGATAAAGCATTATTCTGGTTCTAATGCATTCAGTGTAAAGGTGGGTCCCTACTGAAATATGTGAAGCTTAGCAGACTGGAGTTGGAGCCTCATTGTGTAGGTTGAGCCTTCTATTAGGTGATGCTTCTTGGGTGTGTTAGTTTTGTAAACTTTTGCCTTTTTTTCCTTCATTTCTGTAATATAAGTCTTGCAAGCATAATTATGGCTTGCCTGTGTGATAGTTAGGGAGCCCTGATAGGTTTTTCATTTCTCTTTGCCATATTTGGGAAACCCATGTAACCTAAAGGAAAGGCACCAGCAATAAATTATCTACCTAGTTCTCAGTGGCATACTGTCATGCTACAGATCCATGGCGCCAAAGTGCCACTCGCCTCATTGGCAGATTGTCTTGTTAGATTATATTTCTCAAAATCCATATTACCAACCAAAAATTTAAACACACTCAAGTAGTAAGGGTGCATTCCAATACTGAAAACACATGCCATCAAAAAAAAAAAAAAAAAAAAACTTAAGGGAAAAAAATGTAGTAATGAAAGGGATAAACAAGATTTCTTATTACAATGATTCTCAGTGCTAATAATATGCTAATATTAAGAACAAATTCCCAAAAAATGATTTCAGCGTACAGTAATTCCCAAATTAATTTTGAACATGGAAAAGTTTTCTCTTGGATCGTTTATTAACATCTCATAGATGTTCAATAACATCTCATAAATAAAATAAATAAAATCAACTTACCAAAGAACATAACGTGGAAGACGTTATTATAGGGTGCCCTGGATTTTGACAAGGAAAAGAACAATTCTAGGCTCCATATTACTTGAAAAAGTATTCTGTAATCATGCTAGATATTTTTCATGTTTTGCTACCAGACATCCTGCCCTTGGAAAGTTCACAATCACTTAAGGGAGACAGAACATATTCACATTTAACAATTAGAACAATAAAAGTATATATGCAAGGTTTATATTTAAGGGATAAGTGCATTCTTTTCCATAATGAAATAATAAAGAAAATTTTTCATTCAGGACACTTTAGCAATACTGATCTAATTTAAAGTTTCTGATTTTGTGTTGGCCTATAAGAAACACAAAGACAAGTGGTTCTTGTTATCTGAGTATTCATTATCCAAGTCTGCAAAATTAAGGGCATGTAGAGAGAAGCAAAAGTCATCTGAGACTATTCACTAATGAGCTGACCATCTATAAAATTATTCTCTACTCAAACATTTCTCCCTGCTTAACATGTGCCTATGTTGCTCAGTCTCTGGCTAATTTTCTGATATTATCAGACAATACAAGGCAAATCAATTTCAAAGTGAAATTTCAAATCTTGCAGAATATTAAAGATTGCATGAAGTTGGTGAAAGTGATGCTGAAGAACTACTCCAATCACATGTAGCACATTGGCAACTGAGGATCTGGTAGAGTAAGACAATTAACAAATGAAGAAAAGAAAATTAACAAGGATGACACCAAGGTAGACACACCAAAAGAAAATGATTTAAATATCAAAGGGTTAAGAGAAGTTCTTGGGAAAATTAATAAAGTCCTTGAATATTTCAGCCTTTTAAATTACATTTTGTTTGTTCTAAGAATAGTGCAAAGCTACATGTTTTGCCTAAGTTTTGACACATTGCATTAAAAACTTTGATTTCATATATTTTCATTTCCATTTTATGAAAATTGGAATATTGTCACTGGCAGGGTTTTTCTTGTATAGCCACCATCACCAATCAAACAAAACACTCTTTTATTCTGCTTGGAAAATTAGCCACACATTGTACCTTCTCAGTTATTTTGGGAAAGAATGGTTGCGCTTGGAGGCTTCTTTATTTACTTCAGTTTGCAAATATTCTAGACATTTTCAAGTGCCAAATATCTGAGCTCTAAACGAATCGGGTAACACTGTAGTTCATTTATCTCCCCTTGCAGACACAGTTCCTGGCATAGTATTGAACATTTAGTTGGTGCTCAACAAACAATGGTTAAATTAATCTGACCCCTTTTCCTGAAGATCCACAACAAAGAAAGTTTTGCCACTTTGATTTCCCAAACATGAAAAACAAGTCCCAAAGCAGTTACAACTGTGTACTTGTTCAACAGAGGAACAACAAAACCAAAAACCCATTGTGGTCGAGTCGACTCCGACTCATAGCGACCCTATAGGATAGAGCAGAACGGTCCCATAGGGTTTCCAAGGAGTAGCTGGTGGATTCGAACTGCTGACCTTTGGGGTAGCAGCTGAACTCTTAACTACTATGCCACCAGAGTTTCCATTAGGGATATTAGTGACAGTAAAACAGGTAATAAACAAGAAGACAATAGAGCAAACTGATTATGTGCAGGGCTCTGGGGTCAAATAGACTTGGGTCAAAGTCTTAGCTCCACCACTTACTTTTGGTTAGCAGCTGCGCTCAACCACTGAGCAACCAGGGCTCCGAGGACTTGCCAATTAGGCTGTCTCCAGAAGATTTTGAGCCTGTCACAACTCACAATGATGAAACCAGTGATTCCTGGACAATATGACAGTTTGAGTACATAGATAGGGATATCCTTTAGTTTCCTCAGATAGATTCATGTAAGATCAAAAGATATAATTTGTTAAATAAGATTAATATTGTATAGACATGATCTGAATTGGAAAGAGTCAAAGGGTTATAACTTACTTCCTTATTTTTTTCAGAACAGTCATATTTTCCGCAAATGTGTGGTATTTAGAAGTGTTATTATTAATGCAAATTTTTTAGTATCATTCATGAGGTACAACAAATGTATTAATGTATTTTTTTAAATGAAATATGTTTGAACTTGTTTTACTATTTTTGATGAAATGTCTGAAGGGACTTTTCAATCAGCAAACAGTGCAGAGACTCATGATTACCATATTTGCTTTTAGGAGGCATTTTACATATGATAGAGGAGACTATGCAGGTGAATTATTTCAGTGACTGAATTCTGGAACTACGGCTGCACCTGAAAATATAATGTCTTCTATGGATAAGCTTTCAAAGGCATATCAAGGCAACTAAAGAGGCCTGAACAATTATTATGTAATTTTCCTTTTGCATTCAGTAAACAGAGTTGTTTATATTTTCTGAAATGCTCTGACTAAGCCTTCAGTAAGGTTACAGCTAATAACCCTACCCTGGAGGGAAATAAAACAGACAAAATAATCAATATCTTTTTCCCCATCACTGGGGAAGGAAAATTATGGGGGAAGGGAATTTATTAGAAAAGGAAACAAGGATTAAAATTGCTTCTGCCTTTGATAAACAATTGATGACTCTCTTCATTAAATGTAGGGAACCTTCAGAGATGTCAATGTCTGTGCAGAAATTTCCACTAAAGATGGCATTTCTCAAACTTCTGTCTTCAAGAATAAAAGCATTTAAGTTGTACCGCCCCATCCACTCCCATGTACCTCTGTACCGCCTTCTACTCATATATATATTCATTTTACAACCGGCATCATTTCTTGAGTAGGTATTTACCTGCCATGTTTAACTTGGCTTTTGTGATGGGCTAAAGTTTCTAGAAGATTGCAGGTTCTCTAGCATGTTCAAAGCCTTTATGACATCCAGAAAGTTCTTAAAAGTATTTCTTTCACAAGAGTTTCCTATCGCCTGATATTTTATTCATGCTTCATTTATTCAGAGAGCATCCAAAGTAAATGTTCTTTTGAAAAAAATTAAGATGTTAGACTCATGCCTCTTTTTGACTTTGCTGTACAAATAAAACCCCGCAAGCAATATGTGTTCAGTGTACCACATGAGGAAGAAAAAGGAACATTTATCAAGCTCATTTCCTGCAGAGCAAACCCTCCCACATCATTCAGTCCAGCCACAACATCTGGATAACTGGCCCCAGCCTGGTGGTAGGCCCCCACAGGATTTCTTGATTATTAGGCTTACTAACTCTCCTCAGTGCTCACCTGGAGTGTCTTTTCTCCCTTCTGATCCACCTATTGCTGGTAGTTTCAGCTGCTCACCAACTATCAAAGCATCTGAAGAAATTCAAGATAATGCTATTTTAAGTAAACTCTGTTTAATTTTCTAAAAATATACAAAAACCAAGAGATGATAAGAACGCTTCTTTTCCTTGTGGTATGCCAATGATATTCTCCCTCCTTCATAGGCGTTTCTTTTAAGGATTTAGTTAACTCAGTTCCTCCTGTTTAGCTCTTTGGAGCTCCAGAATGGAGGAGAAAAGATCCCAAATTCTTCCCCTATTGCTCTTATACAAAAGGTAATCCAATTCTTACCATTTTAGACTCTTCCTCTACTGCTCTTGTACAAAGGAAAACCCAATTTTTATCATTTTTAGATTTTCCAAATGATTAGGATCAGAGTTTCCCATCAGCCCAGAGTATTTATCTTTCTAGATATGAGGAAATCGAAGTGATGCCCAACCTTCATATAATTCTAGGACTACATTATATATCTCTTGAGGCCATATGTCTTATATAACCAGCACTTGGCACAGTGGGCAGCAAGTAGTAGGTTTTTGATAGATATTTAATGAATTTTTGAATATTGAATGAATGAATGAATCAGAGACTGACTTTCTGTTTCTAAAATGCTTTAGGACTCACTTTGTAGAAATGCTACAGCCAGGGCTGATACTCAGCTGAAATGCATGGTTACAGCCTTTCAAATGTTTAGGGCTTGTAGAGTCACCTTTGACAGCTGGTGCTCAATTCGTCCTGACTGTTAAATACTTTGAATATGTCTCTTAGCAACAGAGCGCCGTATCACAAGAGAAGTATATGTATATTTTTTATTTTAAAAATGTTTTCATTGAGTGTTTAGGACTGTGGCTTTTCCTTCTGAATCATAGTGACTGGGTTTATCTGAGGTTGGAAGGAGTTGAGGATCAAGCTGAAAAATGAAACTATCCGAAAAAAAGAAAAAAGGGGGAGACTGGAAATGAGAGCAAAATTACAGTATCAGGCCAGGGTTTTAAAAAGGGTGATTACGATCAAAAGTTATGGTTTTCCAGAGGTGACGATGTCCCGGACACAGGAAATCAGAGTAAGACTGCTATTTAAAAGTCAGGAACAAGAGAGGTCAGAGGGACAGACTAAAACAAGATAGACCACAAGCGGCCCACTCTGTCCCCAGCAGAGTTCAGCCTTTGCTGATTCTCAGCATGGTCTCTTTATTCTCCTAGTCTAGGTTTGCAGGTTAACCACTTGTTGCCCTATCAGCCTACTCCCTTTTGGGCCTTAACGACATCCCAAATCTAAACTGCTCACTAAATAGAAAGTTTCTGCTCATGCCCTTCAGGGGCTGCTAAATTTTCCTCTTCCAATCAACCAGGCAGTGAGTTGGATAAAGTGTGTGGTGGGGGATGGGAGAGGGCTTGGGGTGACCCTCTGGTGCTAGATTAGTGTTGTTTCTCTGCATGCTAAATGAAGTCAAGTGTGTCAAGAGATTCCATTTTATCTTGAAATTGATTTTTTAAATGCTACACAGACTCATGCAGTAGCCTGACCATTTGCAGGTCTCAAACACATGCCATTTCAATGTCTCTCGCCTTACTAACTTCACTTGATATCAATTTAAAAAGAAAAAAAATTGCCTTCTAGTCAATATCGACTCATAGCGACCCTATAGGGCAGAGTATAACTGCCCCATAGGGTTTCCAAGGTTGTAAATCTTTACAGAAGCAGACTGCTACATCTTTCTCCCACGGAGTGGCTGGTGGGTTCGAAACACCGACCTTTTGGTTAGCAGCCAGGTGCTTTAACTACTGTACCACCAGGGCTCCAGGAGATCAATATAGTGGGTAAAAATTGTTAAAATATTAAAGAAGCACATTTGACCTTTAGTTCACAGATTGAAGTGTCAAAATCCTAATCAACAACATTCAGTGTTTACAACTCAGAGTTGCATCATCTGACTCAATTTTACTTGAAAATGTCTTAAATAATATGCTGAAGAATCACCTTGTATGTAAAATACATGATGAAACTCTTTACTGGTCTCAGTTTGACATTTTTAATGGTCCAGAGAAAAGTTCTGGATGGTGAAACAGCATTGTAAATGTCTCCTAAATCAAAAGGGCAGTTATCAATGTTAATCCTGCTCAAAATATGCTGACCAACTGAGTTGACAGAACACAGGTGGTGCCTGTCTCCCAAAATCTACAGGTCATTTCAGATATACTAACCACTGTTCTGGCACTGGAGGATTACATCAACACTGTGCTTGCTGACTCAAGGATATATGGTACAGATTATCAAAGAGGATAATCTTGAGAGTTTACCATTCAAAATCCATTATAAAAATGTCCTAGCAGTATCACGCAACTTCGCATTACCTTACACTAGGTAAGCATTTATGCTTCAACATGATAAAAGACAGATATTGTAGCATAGTCAGGGGGTTGACAGCAAGATGCCATTGAATACAGCAATATCTGTAGCAATATTAAGTAAGCAGTGGCCATGAGTATAAGCTGGAGATTGAATCTAACTTTGGTGTGATCCTACCTTGTTAAGACATTTTCCACAACTCTGTTTCAAAGGACCATTCTCCAAGGTTAGGGAGCTCACCAATAATGAGTGCTGTTGGAAAGAAGTGAAATAACACAGTTGATGTGACTAGAAGCTACCTTAGGTATACACAGTCTGGCTCCTCCCCAGAGATCTTGCACTTGTAATGGTAAGCCCAAACCAAACCCACTGCTGTGGAGTCACTTCTGACTCACAGCAACCCTATATAGGACAGAGTGTAACTGTCCCATAAGGTTTCCAAGGAGTGTCTGATGGATTTGAACTGCTGACCTTTTGGTTAGCAGCCTAGCTCTTAACCACTGCACCACTAGGGCTCCATAATGGTAAGGGAGAGGTGCAAAAACCTCATAGGAAGTGACTAGAAAAGCATTTGAATACTTAGAAGTGCTGGTTACGGGAGATGGTAACAAATTTCCTAAACTGTCCTCCAGGAATCTGGGAGGTTATCAGCAGTCTGTGCTATAGGTACCATCTCTATCTATCTAATTATCTATCTGTCGACCTATTTATCTATCTATATCATCTGTCTGTCTGTCTGTCTGTCCGTTATCTATCATCTATCCATCTCTCCCCTCCACCTGCAAAGGACTTGAAGTAGATTACAAGCAAGTATAAAAGAGGACAAAACAAGTAGTTTAAAGAAGCAGGGCAAATGTAAAATACTAAAATCAGGGAGAAAACTGGCCAGCAGAAATATCTGCCTATAATCCTGTGACGTTACTGCGAGTGGAACTGAAATTTGGTTTGAAGCTATCTACCAGCCAAAGTGACAAAGGAAACATGATGAGTTATAAAATTCAGTATAGGCAGAAAATAACTGTCTGAATCCACCCTTTACATCTATATGTTTGAAAGTTAGAATTGTATCTTTTTATTAAGTAATAAAACGTAGTAGGATCTGAGCCTCAGGCACTCATACCCTAAGGGTTATAGTATCAGCCCTAAAAGTACTGAAGTACTGATCACGAAGGACAAAGATATGAAAAAGTAATTTCAAATCCATGAAAAATAAACCTGATCAGTTGATGAATGAATTCTCAAAAATCAAAATATCTCACTAAAAAACAAACAAAAAACGCTTGAAACTCTCAGCAATCAAAATTCAGATTTTAAGCCACACATTGAAGTTCTTAAAGAATTCCTTCACTGCCAAAAAACAGAAGGCAAGGGAAAAAATCATGATACACTAAAAGGAAGCAATCAGCTTTTGTATAAACTTGCCAAGACAAAAGCTACAGACTATCCTAGAATTGAAGGAATTACTGAGTATTCACAAATGGCAGGACTTACAAAAATTGTTTCACTGAAGAAAAAGGAAAGGGATCCTGAGAATGAAATCTAGATGTTAAAAGCCATTTGGCTTTCTATTATACCTTCTGAGGAGCCATCAGAGCCACATAGAAAAGAAAGAAATGTTTCCTGTGTGGCAACAACAGCTACTGAAGTAGAAACACATGAAAATTCTAAGGAACTTGGAAATTCTAAGCAACCTCTTCTAACAGAGACATCCTCATACTAGGGTAACACACACACACACACACACACACACACACACACACACATACCCTTGTTGGTTATAAGGTTGTGCTAGTCAGGGTGGAATGACAGTTGTATATGTTAGAAGCTCAGTGTTCTTTATATATCAGAGGAAAGGCAGAGGACATAGTTGCACAGTTCTTAGCTGTAGTAGAGTTCTATTGTTAAAACAAGCTCAGTTTCTTCATACTACAAGAGTTGCAAAATTCTAAAGAAAATTGACCAAATCAAGTTGAAACTTTTGGCCCAGATTCAGTCTAATTGCTCCCATGCAGACACATTTCAAATCCTTCTCTTCTAAAAAATAAACTCAAAAAAAAAAAATATAGATGAGGCAAAAAAAATTTAAAAAACAAAAGCAAACAAAAAAATTTACAAATGTGAACTATTTAACAAGGTGATTAAATGCACAGAGCCACAAATATGATACTGACATTTGCAAGGTGTGTGTCTATATACAGTAATTTGACACTTGAATTATTGTCATGAAACACTAATCTATTACTTGTAGATTTAAAATGCCATTCGTCAGAGTTGAGAGATTATAGTGAAATAAAATTAATTAAGCTCTGCCAAAGCAACCTCTGCTAATAACATTCTTAGAACTCTGCATACTTTACACCATTTTTTCAAAGTCCTGATTGGTTCTTAAAAGACTTATCTATACTTCTTTTAGCTTTAGTATTAATGACTTAAAAATAGGAGATAATTTCAGAACCCAAGGATCCATCAGTTGATAGTGCTTTCTGTAGAGACTTTCTTCCCAAGCTTTCCTATTCAAATCCCCAGCTCCACCCATCACAATCCTCTCCAGACACCAAAACTCAAACCACCTGAAGTGAGTGAATCTATCTCATGCCCCCTCCTTTCTATAGCCTCACCTTTGCCACATCTTATTTTCTTAAATCACAAAAAGTTTATATTGCCATCCATTGTCTCTTCCTCCCTCTCAGAAAGTGAGGTGCTCCACTTGTACTCTCTTCTTCCCATCTTATTTCTCCATCCATCCTTGTTGGATCATGGGGCATCTACAATCGTTCCCTCTCTACTGCTCTCTTCTTTCTATGTAAAAACATACCCAATTTCCCCACTACCCCTACATCATTGAAAAAAGGAAGGTCTTTTATCTACTCCGTAAATCCCTTCAGCTACCATCCTAATTCTCCCGCCCCTTATATAACCATTTTATCAACCAACACCTCCTATCTTCTCACTATTTCCTTTCTCGTTACCTTTTGCAATCTCATTTCAGTCACTAAAATTCCACAGGGATTCTTCTCGCCAATGTCCTTTTCATTCATTCCTTTAATAAACATACATTGACCACCTACCATGACCCTGGTACTATACTGGGAATATAAATGTAAATATTGATAAAATTTAATCCTTGCCCTCAAGAAGCAATCTAGCAAAAATGAATAGACTTCTTGATCTAAATATCCTTGGTTCCTTTGCAGAAGTATTAGAAACTGTTGACTATCCCTTCTAAAATCCACCTCCTCCCTTGAAGGTAGTCCAGTTCTCTGACCCCTCCTCTACTGGCTTTCTTCTCCTCCAACTCCAAAAATGTGGATTTTCTCCAAGGTTCAGGCCTGTGAGTGCTTTTCTCTTTCTACTCTTTCTCTTGGGTGTTCTCATTCCTCTTTTAACTTTAGCTCTCACCTCTGTACAGCTTTCTCCTCAAACTCTTTCCCTCCAAGAGATGCAAATCAAAAGTACAATGAGATACTACTTTATTCCCACTAGGATGGCTAAGATAAAAGAAAAAAAAGAAAAATAACAAATATTGACGAGGATGTGGAGAAACTGGAACACTCATCCACTGCTGGTGGGTATGTACAATGGTGCAGCTGCTGTGGGAAACAGTTTGGCCGTTCCTCAAAAAGTCAAACATAGAACTACCATACGACCCAGCAATTCCACTCCTAGGTACACATACGAGGGATTTGAAAGCAGAGATGCAAATAGACCCATGTACACCAAAGTTAATTGCTACACTATTCTTATAGCCAAAATGTGAAACAACCTAAATATCCATCAATGAATGAATGAAAAAACAAAATGTAGTACAAAATGTGGTACATACATTCAAGTGGTACAGGAATACTACTCAGCCACAAAGAGAAATGAAGCCCTGATACATGTTACAACATGGATGAACCTTGAAAACATTATGCTGTGTGAAATAAGTCAGTCATAAAAGGACAAATACTGCATGACACCACTTATATGAAGAATAGGCAAATGTGTAGAGACTAAAGTTTATTAGTGGTTACCAGGAATGGGAGGGAGGGGGAAAAGGGGAGTCATTGTTTATGAAGTAGTAAGCTTTTGTTGATGGTGATGGGAAATTTGGCAATGATTATGGGCGATGGTTGCACAACATAATTAATGTAGTTGATATCACTAAATTGTACACTTGAAAAATGTTGAATTGGCAAATTTTGTGTTATATATATTTTTACAACAATAAAAATACTCTCTACAATTCAGTTATGCTCCCAAGATTTCATAATGTATTTTAAACAGATTGCACGATAGCACTACAGAGTATTTTACCAGCACATTAAACTCAATCTGACAAAAATAGAACCACCGTCTTTCCCAACAAACCATTAACTCTGCTTACAGATTTCCATCAATCTACTAATAAAATTGAAAAAGTGAAAATAATGAACAGCATTTATTGAGTACTTTCTATGTGCCCAGCATCATTATTAAATGATTTACATTTAATATCATACTTACCTCATAAAACCTTACAAATGAACACTATTATTCTCATAATTTTAAAGAAGAGGAAACTAAAATACTAAAGATTAAATAACTTGCACGAGGTTAATAGCAAGTAAGTGAAGGAGGCAGATGTCAAACCTAGACAGACACAAAGCTAAATTGTTAAGGACCAATAATTCAAGGAGCAGGACTTTGGATTTTAAAAAAAGTAATGTTCCGTAATGATTCATTTTCAAACAGCCCATTCTGCTAAATGCCAAGGACATCATGAACCAGCAACTGGGATTTTAAGAAGCTAACTCAGAGAAGGAAGGTTATGATCTGTTTTCTTTCTTTAATGGGTACTAGTTAGACATCAAAACATCTCCTTTATTGTACAAGGTACTTACCTCCTTGTTCATCTATTCATTCATTTGTTCACTATGCATTTGTTAAGTAGCTCTTATGAACCTAAAATGAACTAGAATTTGAGGTCAATGTGAAATTTGCCATGAAAACACAGAGAAAAAAAAAACAATAGAGGGGGTGGGGGACTCTTTTATGAATACTCCATGGGTGCCTTTGAATTTTCATGGCCAATAAATACTTTGGTATGGTAACTCAGTGACTCTGCTTATACCCTTTGATCATAAAGACATTAAAGACTCCCTTTTTTATGTCAATACAAGTAGTGACATATGAGCCTAACAAGAAATGTCTTCACATTAGTCCTTTTCATTTGGGGAGAAGAAGAAATACATTAAGATTTATCCAATCTTTGTATATTCCACACCCATTCTGTACCAACAAAAGCCCCAAGGGAAGGGATCAGGAAGAACAAACATAATTTGACTCAAGTAAGGGGCACAATGATGATAATAATTCATATTTACATTGACACTTCAAACTACAAAGTATGCTCATAAAGAGACATCATTTCATTTTATACAAAAGGAAACACAAACCTTCATAATAATAATAAACTATACTAAATCTTTCTTTTAGGTACTTGTCCAGGCTCCCCACGTCATACCCTCAAACTGTATCCCTACTCCCTTCAACCATTTTGCTTCTCATCCTACATACCCTTTTGATATTTTTACATATATATGGCCAATCACCAGGAGCCCTGGCGGTGCAATGGTTAAGCACTGAGCTGTTAACTGAAAGGTTGGTGGTTCAAACTGACCAGCTGCTCCACAGGAGAAAGATGTGGCAGTCTGCTTCCATAAAGATTACAGCCTTGGAAACCCTATGGGGCAGTTCTACTCTGTCCTGTAGGGTCGCTATGAGACACAATAGACTCGACAACAATGGGATTAGCCAATCACCAAGCTCAGAAGAATGTCTTTAAGATAAAACATATTTTAACCTTTCATTCATGCAATAAACATTTATTGAACCTCTACTATGTGACAAGCACTGTGCTAGGTTTTGGGAATACAACTGTTTGCAAAAACATAGTCCCTTTCTTAATTAGGTCTTGCTCCACCACCAACAAAAAACATTACAGATTGATCAGGAGAAAAGTGACCTGGCTTCACTTGATTAGTTCTCATATCAGATTTGCCCTTCTGACTCTGGTTTTTGTTCAGACCTGTAGTTTCTTGACTTGATTATCTGAGCTTCGTGCATTAGCAGCTCTACTTTTACGCTAAAACCGGTCTTTGGCACCCTATATCCTGTCTATAATATTTGCAGAATCTGCCAATCTGGCTTTGCTATTTTTTTTTTTTTTTTTTGCCTCAGCAGTAAGAGCCCAGCGGATCCACAACCCCATTATGGAAACTAAGACAGGATCCTTATCTCCTTTCTTTGAACTTCTGCCTTTCCATCTCACTCTTCTGTGCTATTCTCTCTTCCATATTGGTCACATTTTTACCTTCCATCCCTCTGGCTTTACCCTCTTTGTCCTCTAATTTACACACTTTAAATCCTTGGTAATCTCCCCTGGTAATCTCCCATATAGCTCTATGTTAAAGCCCTGAAAGACCATAAAACATGTATTAAAGGACTTTACGTATTTCCCAGAATTTCTGGATCACAAATATGTTGCAGATATAATGGAGTCCAGCTTGTCCGACCAAAGAAACTTACCTCAGTGACGTCATCAGATCCCAGCCTGGTCTCTGGCATATGGCAGTCTTCCTAATTATTCACCCTTCTGTAAAGCATCATCATTTGGGTCATTTGTTCTCCAGGATCACCTTGGTTGTTGGGCAAACATCAAAGCTTCCTGCTTTGGTAGGGGTAAGGCTTCAACTTCCGGTCCTCATCAAGAAGTTTGAAAATTCCCCAAATTTCATGGCATAAGTAGATGTCCATATTGCCTCTGTGGAAGATTGGACCCTAGTCCTCTAACACCTCCTGTAAACAATACAATGTAGTAGCATAAACATTGAATTGGAAGTCAGAAAATCTGGGTTCACCTTGCTATGCCACTGGTTTACTTAAAGACTTTGGACAAGTTATTTGCTATAGGCTTCGAGTAACTCATAATGCAGAGGCTATCCTAGGTCACACAATGGTTGTTGCCAGTGCATAATGTCCATGACTCTATTTCTGTAGCCTCTGTAACCAGTAAGATATATTCCTGTAGTCATTTTATTTTATTTGAAAAACCACATAATGTTTATGGTTTTCCAGACCATTATGGCTATATTGGATAAAGCTACACAAAAACAAACAAATAAACAAAACAAAACAACATGGTCAAAATAAAACAGTGGAACACTGGCTGCAGGTGCTTCTGTTTCTCATTCAGACACAACCTAAATCCTGAATAGCAGAGTTCACAATAGTCAGTGTCATGGAAACCGACTGTGAATGTTACAAGAATCACCCCTAAACTGAAAGCACCATTGCTAGTTGAGGAGCTAGAAGTGGAGAGGCCTCTGTGCTGATAAGTTTCTTCTTTTAATTGAACCACTCCAGTAGCAGGAACCAAACTGCAACTCCCTTAGACATTTAAATGATTAACATATTTTAGGGCTTGAACATCAGCTCTGTGAATACCTACAATGGGGGTAAGTGAATATTGGATAACATTTGCTTGACATTGTCATTGGCCTTTCTCTAATGTCAAAGATGGATTTGCATAATTATGCTGAAAGCTAAGAAACTGCACACAGCAGGAGATTTCCTGGCTGGTGTTAGGTTTTAGTCATGCTCCAGCTGTGACTCTCAAGATGAAGAAAATCTCCTTTCAGAAATGAACAAAGTGCACACTTTCTAAGACAGTATAGTAGCAGCTTAACGGTAATTTAATTTGCATGTTGATTCCCAAGGTATAATTAAGATAGGTCTGATAAGCAACTTATTGAATGAACAACATTTTGCTTGGTATCAAAAGGGCTTCAGAGAGGACAGAGTCCAAGTGATGTTACCTCATAAACTTGTTCTTGATTAAAATTCTTTAAAGCTGGCCAGATGCTGATAGAAGCAAACTTCTAAAGACTGCCACTGTAACAGGTGTGTGTCTATTGTGCAACCCTGTCTTGTCCAAGGTCACTGCAGTCATAAAACGTCTGTTTTAAATGTGTCTACAAGGAAAAATGCTGAAGAAGGTGAGCCTGTCTAGTATCTGACTTTCATCCCTTCTATGGGGTGCTTAATAACCTCAGGTTCTCTTTCCCCGTGTGTGTTTTCATGATCAAACCCTGCTCTCACACAACGATTTGAATCGCCTTAACAACCTAGAGAATCACTTCTATTAGGCTGTCAAGAAATGCATCTTATTATAATTTTTTTTTACTTTTAGTTGTAAATAACAACACATCTCTTTACAACAACATAGCTCTTTAGTTATAATTTTAAATAATACAAAAAGTACTTGGAATGTGTTAATACGAATAATAATGAGAAGAGTATAATTCTAAGCTACTAGAATGAAGCTCCAACCAAACGTTAACATTTAGGTATCAGTCAACTAATAGAGAGACACATTTTTGAGAGCAGCAGGCTCACTTGGCACCTCTGAAATCATAGCACTTAAATCAACAATACGATCAGCTTTCCAAAGGAATATTTTCAGGCAGACCTAACAACACGCTGCACATTTGCACATTAAGATTCCATGACTTAGGAAGATTTATATGCTTGTTTTACCTTCTCCCATTTATTAAAAGGATTTCTAGACTGCCTCTGGGTTTCACTGAGGAACTGATAAATATCCAGGATTATTTCATGGGGAGAAAAAAGGAAAGGTGAAAAGTAACCCTTTTTTGGTAACTTGAACTGCTTATCAGGTTCAAAATGTGATTGTTTCTTTGTTTGGTTTTACTGTTTACATGGCACTGTTAAGCAGAATCTGCATGTATAGTTCTGCTCTGACCATGTTACACTGCTCTGTATAGAGAGTGCTTCTACCAGACTTCAAATGCCACAGAGCATACCTTCCAGCTTATTTCTGGGTTGAACCAGAGGTTGCAGCTTGTGCAATTTGCTAAACGGCGATTCGCTTTGGAACAACCTATATAAACATAGAATAGATAGACTGGATTGATTCAGAACTTCTGATTTTTTTAAAGGGCAAGAGGGCAAATGCCATGCTTCCCTAAGGCAAAAAGGCAGTAGCAAAAACAAAAGCCACATCTATTTTTTAAAACACATTCTTATTATTATTAGCACACTGCACTTCTACAGCCGTTTACAATTTATAAACCCTTTTACAACCATTATCTCATTTGATAGTTACACCAACCCTATGGGATAGGTGTTTGTTAATATAGGCATTTGACAGATGAATAAATTCAGGCACAGAAAGAATAAGTGACTTACCCAAGGTTGGTATGCATAAGAATCAGTTGTCTTTTGTGTTAGATAAATGAGGAAAGGAGGTATCTGAAGAACTCCCAATTCTGTTCCCTATAAGTGCTGATTGAGAGGGAATTCTCACAGCAATGTGTAGCATGCTCATCTTTATTTCAACTAGTGTTTTCAGTATGTTAAACGCCGTGGCTGCTGCGAAGAAGCAGCAGACATGGAGTTTGCTCCGTGAAATTGACATGATGCAGATGTGATAGGTAATGTTCAATAGTGAGCGAATGCTCAACACTATCTACCAAATAACCAATGTGCAGTGTGACTTAGCACCTCAAAACACCCTGATTAAGGTGTGAATTTGTTTGGAATTCATGATTGTTTATTCCCTGATAAACTTGGTAAATTAAAATCTGCCCCTCAAGCAAATCAGGGAATAATTTTCTCATGGCTTGATTTTTATTAACCGCCAGCCAGCCTACCTAACAAATGTTGAACATTAGTCTGTCGTTGAATATTCACTGTGAGAGAAACATCTCAATGCTGAGATATTCTTCGAGATGTATTGGGATTAATTTCCCAGATCTGAAACAGTCATGTTACCCTATCTCTCTGGAGTCTAACAACAAGTATTAATTAACGAGAACACGGGGGTATCTTCTGTTCCCTTTCTGGCTGATTTTTTTTTCCAAAAAGGAAAAAGAAAGTAAAATGAAGGTTCTAGTATATTCTACAAAGAAAGTCTTTCAAAAATAAGAAATGGGAAGTTTGAAGCATTTGTAACAAAACTTTGCTTTCCTTAGAGATATTTTTGTGGTAACTTGATATTCTGTACTTTAAAGGCTACTTCTATAGGGAAAATAAGGTTTATTCACCAAATGTTACAGTTGAAAAATAGCTAGCTGAAATATGTTTATGTGAAAATCTGCACTTTGAAGAAGGTAATTACTACTTTTACATGTTTCCATTGCCACTCCTCAATTCTCATTTTAATAGTTTAAAAGAAAAACAGGTTTAAATAATGCAATTCCTATTAGCATACGAGTATGGACCTAATTGTCCCTTTTTGACTCTAAGAGGTAATTGGTAATGTCTTCTATGTAAGTGGGTTAAGGAATGTGCCACGTATACAGTTATAACTAAAAACCTTCATTTTGAAAATTGCAACCTTACTTCCATTGTCTTTTAGAAACACAATAGCAGCTTGTCACACTGCACTTTCCTTACAAGATCTGTTAATGAGAATATGCGAACAGCAGTAAAAACAAGTATACCCAGTGTGTTGAATTATAGCAGAGTAGGTCGGTGCCCTGTAGCACTCTATAATACTCACATGCTCAGGTTGCATCGAACAAAGGTAAAAGGATAGATGAAAACTGAAAAACAAAAGCCAACTGGTTATTTGGCTGTCAAGCAGACCCTGAGATAACTCCCGGTTCTTTGATGAAATTCAGTTTCCTCTTGAACTGGACAAACTGATTAGGAAGTTGCATAGCCTGAATGTTCTAGAAGTTTCTCAGAAATCTCTGCAATGACCTTTTCTAAGGCGCAACAAAAAAAGTTTCCATCTAACACTGCAAGTTTCTTCTTCCTACCAATTTAGAAAATGCCTGCCGTATTTCAAAACGTGCTAGAGACTGATGAGATTTTAGTTAAATGTACTTGATGATTATAAACATGAATTTTAAAAACACTAGGCTCATTTCTATATATGATTGTTCAACCTATGAAAGTGAAACATTCTGTCACATAAACAAGTTTCTTTTTGGCGGCATATTGCCAAATACTAGTTTGGCTAATTGTGTTTGTTTGGTTGATTAGATCTTTATCCAGAGTGACTAATCGAAGAGCCATTTCATAAACCCTGTATATATGAATATCAAAATATCCCTGATATGCATACTTTATATCTCATGCAATCAGTTTTCAGTATATTGGTTTATGTTATACTGACATCTATAGACTCCATGAGAGAAATTCAGCTTTTTAGAAAAATTCTTTCGGCTTCTTCCAAGCAACTTAAAATTTGACTCAACTATATAGAGTAGGAGTTCCCGAATCTACTAGGTGTGAGCCACTAGTTGATATTTGAACCTTACCATTTAGATCAAAATCATTACAAAGCTCTTCTACCTACCTACAATCAAGACTTGAGACGGGGGCAATGAGAGTCTCCATTAGTAAAGAATTAAGGTCTCTCCTTTAATGAATAGTGATCCTTACTGGTAAGGCAATAAGAGGGGAAGGACCCTGTCAGTATAAATCTATTCATTTATCGTATTCATTCAATAATATCCATTATTGTGGTTACTATGTGCTGAGCACTGCACTAAACACTAGGGATACAAAAAACAAAAACTGGCCCTGTCCTCAAGGAACACACAGTCTAACGGCAGAGACAGAAAAATAAAACAGACAATTTACAATAGAATGTGATAAGTAGTGTGTATGATAGGGTGTCTTTGTTAGGATAAGCTAAGCACTATAACAAACCTCAAGATTTCAGTGACTTAACTTAGTAAATATTTTTTGCTCATTCATGTCAAAGTCCAATGTGGTCAGCAGGAGACAAAGGGACCTCTACTCTATCTGGCCTTCAGGGATCTGGACTCCTTCCATCTTATAAAGCCACCATCTTCAGCACAGGATCTCTAAGATCATTATGGAGAGGAATGAGAGAGAGGGTGGAGAAAACACATCCACTCTTACCTGTCTCAGTCCAGAAGACACGTCACTTCTGCTCACATTTCATTGGGGAGATATATACAGTCCCACTTAGACAAAGGGGGACTTGGAAAAGTAGTTCAGCTGTGTCCTTAAGAAAAGGAAATAGGCTTGGTGAATAACTATTGATAACTAGCTATAACTGGTGGTAACTAGGTAACTCATTAACTAGAGGTAACTAGAGATAACTAGAGGAAGCCAAGAAGCCAAAAACACCACATGCCTCTCAAATCTAATTTATATTGTGTTAGAACAGTGAGTGACAGCTCTAGAAAACCAGAAACAAATAGAGAAGCAAGTTAACTAGTAACTAGCTAACTAGAATAACTGGAATAAGCCAAGATGCTCAGAAAGATACTTTCTTCTCAACTCAAAATTCTCATTTTTTACTTGAATAACAGTTGATACCTAGATATAATTAAGGGTAACTAGGTAAATAGTTGGAGCCCTGGATATAGCCGAAGAATGGAGGAAACCAAGCAGCCAAATAAAAGGCAACCAGTTTGACAATGGCAGTTATGGTAAAGATCCATATATTTGCCAGTGTATTTTGTTTGAAAATCACAGAAACCCAAATCAATTCATCTGAAGAGAAAAAGGAAATTATTGTCTGTATAACTGGGAAGTCCAAGGTAGATGTGGATGAACTGGATCAGACACTCAAATGATGACATGGAATATCTCTCTTCATCTTTTGTTTATGCTCTCCTCTGTTTGTTGGCCTCATTCTCTTCTACCAAGACAGATTTTTCTATATGGCAGGGATGATTAATACTTATGACCCCCTCTTTTCTTCTAGATTTATGACCCCCAAAAGAGGCTCATTTTTCTCTAGCTCAAAATTAAAACCTTAAGGAAAGACTCTCACTGGCTAAGCTTGATCACATGCTCAACCTGCAACAATCAATGCAATTAGAGGAATAGAGTTTTATGTGTGGAAAAGCCTGGGTCAGAAGGCCATCTCTGTGGCCAGTGAGATAGCGTACTATGATTAGCAGTGGCCTCAGTAGAATCATATGATTAGAATGAAAGAGGAGCAACTCCCCAAAGGAAGTAGGGTTGCTGGACAGAAAAAAACAACATATATCCACTACAGGGTCTCAGCACTTGTAATTCAATTTTCTGAGCAGAGGGGTCCAGATTCAGGCCTGTATTCAGATGTTATCCAGGGGTTTGGTACAGCTTAGAGCCAAGTTTGTTCTAGGATGTTGCTTTCTAACAGATATTTGCACTGTTAGAAACCTGGCCAGGCAGTCATCTATAATGAAGACAATAGTGAGCATGGTTGGGATTGGAAAGATATAAAGGTGAAAGTCACATTTGGTGTGTAATGGAGTATTCTTGATAAATATGTTATCTGTGCCAATGTAAGAGAAGTCCATTGAGGGTAGTAAGAGAACTCGCATATACTGTTATAGCAGGTATAAAAATAGATTTGGAAATGATGTATGGAAGAGAAGTTTGCACTTCTTGAGTAAGTTTTCAAAGACAGACCCTCCAGATCTAGGAGATTAATTTGGACTGCAGTTGTTGATTTAATAGTCAAGGGACATTTGCCTAAGGATGAATACTGGTGCAACCTATTTCTGAGAAAATCCAGTTTGAAGAGAGTGAATGGCATCACAATTCCAAAGGTGTTACACATATATGATCAAATCCAGAAATACGAGGGCCCAGGCATACAACAGTAGTGGATATAGTAAATTATATAATACATATAAAGTGCTTAGCACAGTGAGTATATATGAGGTGTTCAGTCAATGCCTCCATTATTACTACTATTTCCACGTGCATGGCACTCTGCCAGATTTTTTAAATACATTGTTTGACAGTAATCATTACCTTTATTTTAAATAATTTGCTAAAATAATGTAAAGGATAGTTTGCAGTTAAAATTTAAAACCTAGGGTTAACTCCAAGATTTCTGCTCTTACCATTATACCACATGGCTCCTGTGGAATGCTGGTAATAGCCCACAAAACCCAGAAAACCCAGACAATTTATGGTATATTTTTTGTGCTTAACTTAGTGTGTGGACCTTAGTAGTTAACATCTGGATTCCTTACTGGATGAGAAACCTGAGGTTTAGAAGGTTGAATTGACATTTCTGGAGTTCTTTATAGAGTTGCTGCTGACACTTGATCTGTCCAGAATGAGGTGTTCTGCTCATTCAAGCAAGGTCATTAGAGTACACTCCATTACTGTAAAGTAGACTGATAATCCCACACTGGTCTAGTCCGTAATGAAATACAATGTTTATTAATTTCCTGAAGACCTAAGGGCTATTACACAGAATAAGGCATCTGAACTGGTATTCAAATTATTTGCATTCAGTCTGGAAGGATATTTTCTCCTCATCCTCCTTCCAAATTCATATCCACTTGTATGTCTTTCAGACCTAGGCAAGAGAAAATGTAGTCTAGGAAGTCATGGATAAGAGATAGCAGCCATCAATCCTGGAGGGTGATGGCATTTAGGCCTCAATAAAAATTATGGAACTGCAGTGGGAAGTTGCTAGTTAGACTGGCTCTGTGTAGGCAGTTTTAAAGAACTTGAACTTAGGAATTTAAATATAGTTAACCTTTTGGCAGAAATCATCACCCTGAGTATCTTGTAGATAGTCTAATGCACATGAAGTTTAGGATATCTCCCTGACTTCTTGCTTACTGAGCCTTGTTCTAAATCCTGCATATCTGAGATGTTGCCTCAGGGCAGCAGCCTTTGTAAATTCCTGGTGATTGATCTAGTCTGTCCAAGAAGCTACCTACTGACAGCCTTAGTGAGCCATATCTGAAATTATGTTTTATGGTATACATATAGAGAGAGAGAGAGAAAGAGAGAGAGATGCTGGGGGAGAAAGTATAGTGGTAAAAATGTTTGGAAAGTAATAATTTAAATATTTAGCAGGTTTATTATTTATTATAGGACTTCTCAGGGCCCATAATATGCTCATATGTGTTTTAGGGTAAAAACACCACAAAGTTTAGTAAAGCAAAAAGAAAGGTTTTGTTCGGCATATATTCAAAGAGGCAAAAGTAGGAAACAGATAAGCATGCTGCCAGAACCATGTCTGCCCTAGTCCTTGGAATATTACAGAATAAGCAAAAGTGGGAGCCTTGGTGTTGCAGTGGTTAAGAACTGGGCTGCTAACGGAAAGGTCGGCAGTTTGAATCCACCAGCCACTCCTTAGAAACCCTATGGGGCAGTTCTACTCTGTCCTATAGGGTCTCTATAAGTCAGAATCGACTCGATGGTACATAACAACAACAACAAGCAAAAGTGGGAAAGCAGACAAGCGTGCTGCTAGAGTTATGTCTGCCCAAGTCCGAGGAAGTATTACAGAATAAGCAAAAGTGGGAAAATGGACAAGCTTGCTGCTAGAACTACGTCCAAGGAACATTACAGAGTTATCAGTATATATTAACATTACCAATGGGCAAAATCATTGAAAGCTTCACCTTTTCACAGACTGGTTAAACACTGCTAAATCACTATGATTCTACATTTTGAATTGTCTTTCTTAATCATCATTGGTACGGGTTTCAGTAATGACAGTCAGGAGGGTCCTGATTGGTCCAACAAATCTTACTATTTGTTAAATGATAATAAGAAAAGATAAGAGTGGAAAGTATGTGGGTCTTTTCTGCTGTGTTTTATGATTTGTTTACGTGAAAGTTTCCCTAAAAGATGTTTTCCAAGATTGTCCTAGCTATTGTCTTTATACCTCCGGGCTCAGTTGATGTGTCCTTGTTAGTCCTTGTGAGTCCAGCTCCAGCTAGGTCACATTTTAGGACAGGGAATAATGGCTCCAATATTATCTCCTAAATCATAAATGCTATGAATCTTTATGAGAAACATGTAGTATGAACTGTTTACAAAATGTATTTAACCAGGGATGTTTTGTTTCTTTTTGATGACTACATACTAACATTTTATAGAAAACTAGTGTGTTTCTGTGAAGTACAGGTTAGGGAATGCTGGCCTGAGCTGAATAGGAATAGATATGATATCAATCCATTGATATCTGTACTGGAGGGCCAAAGCACTGGCAACTGACCAAAAGTTCTTAAGAAAGCTTGATAGGAACCCCATCCCGAAAAGAGAGCATGTCTGACAAGAGTCTTTCAGGCTCAGGAACCACTGTGTCTGAAGCAGGTCCTGTGAACTCTAGGCCCACCTGGGCTATACACCCTCCCCCTGCTTTGCCTTGCTTTGTTCAGTGTTTAAGACTGGGCTTCCTTGGTTCCCTGAGTATACTCCTGTTCTCTCACTAGCCCAGAAGTTCTGCTCTACATTCCAGCCTTTATGACATTAAACCCTGACCTCTTGCCTCCTTCTTGTCAGACCCTTCTCCCCGGGGACTGTAGATAATTAACTGATAAATTACGACTAGTAAATAAAATCACATATATTTTAAGAGGTAATTAAATTACATACATAAACACTCAACACAGTGTCATATGGCATAAGCTCAGCAAATGTTAGTTCCCAAATAGGTATCAAAATTTATTCAACCCTTTTGTGCCTGATAGTACATATAGTGACCATGAAATTTTCCAGCCTCTGGGGTTTATTGGGAAGCTGCTGTACCACTGACAGTGCATGCTGTCAAAAGGCAGGGGCCTTTATGACTGTTTGAAACCAAAGAAACAGCATATGCTACAGATTACTGTTTTACAGGGTATTGTATAAGGTGTCGGAATTTTTGTTTGGAAAAATAGAAATTTTGAAAAATTTTATTTGTTACACCTATGTACAAATAGACTCCAGTGGGGACTCTGAGGTATAATCAGTGGTACTTCTTACATACTACTAAACACTTAGGGTAGGTTTGTGGGAGGGGGCAAGAAAAAAAATCCATACTACCTATCAAAAATTCAACACACTCAATGATTCAGCATGCTTCCATTAATGAAAACACACGGTATCAACAAAAAACTCAGAGTAGAAAATAATTGGGTCACCACAGGGTTAACAAAATCTACCATTTATTCCATGCTTTTACTTCTTTTTTTTTCACGTTTTGGTATTATTTGGAAATTTTTAAACTATAAACTTGAATTACCCTTATTTTAAAAATTGAAATAACTACCCTGAAACCATTGCCCTGAGATAATCTTTAAACCTTAAACCAAAAACATCCCCTGAATTCTTCTTTAAACCAAACAATAGTTTAGCTTAACTAGTAAAGAATGTCTGCTTTAAGCATTGTGCTCTTTTAAGATCTATCTACATGGGATCAAATTGACAACAGCAACTCAAAAGATTAGATAGAAAACTTTGGGGGCAGTGAGATTATCTTAATGGGGGAGAAACAATTCCGAAAAGGAGGGTGAAAACGGTTGCACAACTTGAAGAATGTAATCAATGTCACTGAATTGCACACGTAGAAATTGTTGCATTGGTGTATGTTCTGCTGTGTATATTCTCAACAACAATAACAAATAAAATAAAATTAAAAAATAGAATATTGAAATTCTTCTACAGTATTGTAACAAATACTGTGACAAAATCATCTCTTCCATAGGAATGTAGAAAGGGCAGTTTCTCCTTAAGTGAATTTTGCCATCCTTCTAGAACATATGTACGAATGAAATAACTCCTTTATTTACTGTGTTAAACTTCATCTCATTTGTTACACGCAAAGATGTTCACTGCCAGGCTCCAGCAGAGCTACAAATTTATCATAAAGGAAAATACCATAAAGATTCATAAATCAATTATTAAATAAAGACAGGATTCAAGAGGACCTAGGTTAGGATGAGACAAGTAAGTCTGAGTTGTGCTAGTGCAGTGTCAGATTCTGTCCTTAGGTGAAATTTTAATATTTTTTTACCATGGGTTTTTGCAATAATTTTGACTTTTAAAAACATTGTATTATAATATTATCTTGATTAATGACTTTTTTTTGTTTAGTCCCTTTAAATTTTGCACCTGGTTCAAAATTTACTACTCTTGATCCTCTTATCAGATGTATTTATCTAAATAAATAAGTTTCTACTCTAAAAAAAATTAAAATAACTAAATAAAAATGTTTCTCTCCCTTCTTCTTGCAATTCTCAAAAGATTCCCTCCCTCTTGTTTCCCATTCAACCCATTTTCCATATTGCCACTAAGCCCGTTGTCATCAAGTCGATTTCAACTCATAGCAACCCTATAGGACAGAGTAGACCTGTCCTATAGGGTTTCCAAGGAGTAGCTGGTGGATTTGAACTGCTGAACTTTTGGTTAGCAGTTGAGCTCTTAACCACTGCACCACCAGGGCTCCAACTATTTACTTATTGCCCTTAATTATATCTAGATATCAACAGTTATTCAAGTCAAAAAAAGAGAATTTTGAGTTAATAAGTATCTTAACCACTGTGCCACCAGGGCTCCATATTGCCACTACAACTGGAAAATCTGACTACAGCACTCCCCATTAACCACTATAGGATAAAATGCAAACTCTTCAACCAGGGCTCCATATTGCCACTACAACTGGAAAATCTGACTACAGCGCTCCCCATTAACCACTATAGGATAAAACGCAAACTCTTCAACCTGACATGCAAAGCCCTTCACATAAAGCCCTTCCCTAGCATCATCTCCTAACCAAACTCAAAAAATCAAAATCAAACCTGTTGCCTGTGCAGTTGATTCTGACTCACAGGGGCGGGAGGGGTGTAGGAGTCGTCATGTGTGTAGAGTAGAACTGCACTCCATAGCATTTTCAAGGCTGTGACCTTTTGGAAGCAGATTGCCAGACCTTTCTTCTGAGGCAACTCTGGGTGGGTTTGAATTGCCAACCTTTCAGTTAGTCCGGTGCTTAACTGTTTGCACTACCCAGGACTGCTCATCACCTAAGAGTCCCCCATTTTCTACATCTGATCAAGCAATACCAAATTAGTCTTATTTTTCGAAACATATGGTATTTCATGACTTCTTGTCTCTAATGTCTTCCCCTCAATCCTTGTCTGCCTGATGAAATGCCTCATCCTTTGAGATTAGGCTTAGTGTCTGTTCTGTGGAGCTTTCTTTGACCCCTCCTCAGGGCAAGTGGAACACTGCCTCTTTTGTAGCGCCACTCTACCTGGTACAGCACTGTATCACTACAGGCAGCATGCTGCATTGCACTGATTCGTTTTCATGTCTGTGTCCCTCAAAAGACTGGGAAGACCTCTGGGGACCATTCTTGTTTGTACCTCCTGGGCTTAGAGCACAGTGCCTGCCACATAGGAGTTGCTGAGTGATTGAAAGAATGTATATAAGTAGAGGTACAAACAGGAGAATTTATCCCCATTTCCATTATTCCTATCAATACAAATCCTTCAAAAAAATCCTAAAGGAGCTCTGTGTTGTCAAGGCAGCAGCAGACCAATACCTGATGATGGAAGAGAAATGAGGTGACCAGCCCCTGATGCCTAAAAGTCTCTGCCATCCTTCTCGCCTGCCCCTGAAGAGACAACACATGGGTTGTAGTCAAGGGCATTCCCTTTCACACTGCCTGACTTATAAAGGATTCAGAGTTGGGGTGGGGGGGATCACTGAAGGGGAATCGTCGTAGAAAAAGGGGATTTAGTCTGGTCTTCCCATGTTGTAACTGTTTTTTTCATAGAAATTCCATTATATATGATGTACAATACTTTTCTTCAAGCACATTATGGGTTAAATAGCCTTGGGTGGACTAGTTTGGGAATATGCCCATAATTTATAACATTGTTTATATGGGAAAATTGTTTCTGAGTTCAAAAAAACAAACCTTTGGAACTTAACTTGGGGACTTCCTGAATTCTTGTTGGAAGTACATTAAGTGTATCAATGAGAACCTAGAGATATATGAATAGCGAAAGGTTTTAATCAGGAGAAAAATGATATGACTATACATAACTGCAACATTCTAGCCATTATGACTAGATTATACCAGTCCTATTCTGTAGTTCTCGAATTACCCATTACTGCAACGAGTATTATATTCTATAGCCGAGTAATTGAAATAAACTTGAAAAATGCAAGTTTCCATTTCAACCCAGTTTCATAAAGGTTCACCATCCAATATAACCTATATTGTGTCATACATGATGCCTGCAACTTGCTTCAGGACACAAGCAGCCTGTAAAAGTGACGCACCCTCTCTCAAGCACTTTTACAGCAAAATGTCAGTCCATGAAAATGACTCGTTGACTTGCAGTTTGTCATCAGGGTAAAATGTTCCCTGAAATAAAACAGTCTTCTGTAGGGACCCTCTGTGCATAAACAGATGCATTTGAAAGCCCGTATGACCTAAATGGTTATTTCTGGCCATCCCCCTTCCCACATTCAAATGTTTGTGATCTATTACTATGCTGTTGAAGGCTGCAAGGCAATATACATGATTTGAGAGGAAACAGTTCATTTACTGACACTACACAGAAAAGTAGAAGAAAAAGGCTTTCTTAAAAAAAAATAAAAGCAGGAATCTAAAACTGCTTTTTAAGAATCACCCATTTTCCTGTTAGAAAAAACAGTCATGAATATCTGTCAAATACTAATGACAGTCTGTCAATTACACCCCAATCCGGCCCCTCCCTGTTTTCAAGAACTTGTCTTCTTATTGTACAACTAGCTTTTAACTATTTCCAAAGCAACAGAATTATATTGCCGCTATGTGTGACTGAAATGTGTGACAGATTGTTTGGATTGTAATTAAAACGCCTCAGTTATGACCCTACCAGCTAACACACTCACCTCATTCAATAGACCCTTGTGTCTACATAATGTCAAACAAATGGTGGGGCACTAAACAAATAATGAGCTGATTCAGTAGGCTGTGGAGTGTCTGAGGTGGTGCCTACACCATAGGTTGGTAACTTGAAATTATTCTGAGAGGCACAGTCAGGCCTGCCTTATGGCAACATGGTGATGTTGAGGAATTGTCTGGGCCATCCTCCCATGTCCTGTCATGGTACACAGTACAGAACGTGCTGAACATTCATTCACTAAGTGCATGAATGAATGAACTACAAGGAAAGACTTTTAGGTCTTTCTGAGATGGAAAAGCTCACCTGACTTTTTCCTATTTTAACCATCTGATTAACACTTTTTGAAAGGAATCAACTACTCAGATATCAGCAATATTGTCTTAAATGTTCCCGAAGGGACTCTGTGGCTATAGCAAATTAAGGGAATTGCTTAGACTATCTGGTGACTCAGGCAAGGGCTGGATTCAAAGAAGGCAATATATCAGGGGTAAAGGCCTGTGGAGTGTAGGAGTAGGCAATGGGCTGAAGTGCTCAGGGGAGGTGTCATAGATGATAGGAGCCTTGAGCTCTGCTTTTTAAGAGGGGTAAGACTTGTCTTATCTACCTGTGCTTCTGTCTCTGAATCCATCCTTTCATTCTTCCCTCCTACCTCAAAGCAAGATGTATGCCAGTCTTTGTCTAATCTCAACCTATAAGCTGTGTTTCCTATGATCATTTCTAGAATTTATTGTCATATTTAGCAGGGACAGCTCTACTGACTAGTACTGCAAGTGCCATGGCTTGTCTACACAACTGGATTATGATCTACCTGAAGAGAGGGACCTTGTCTTCTATTTTTTTAGGATAGCTATTCAATGCTTGGCATCTGTTCTCTTCCCATTTAACCCTCTCTCTCTCTCTCCATTGCTTATAACGTGCACAGGACCTTCTGAATGGTAAAACCATGACCCTGCCTTCCATGAAGTTTTATCATCAGCTCTCTTCTCTTTCTTACATTATTATTTTCCCTAGGGTGATATCATCCTCTCCCAGGATTGCCACTATCAACTATGAAGATGGTCTCTAAAGTAGCAGTCTCCAGCCCTGATTTTGCCTCAGAATCCCAGTCTTAACTCTCAAAACTGACTCATCATTTGGATAACTTGCTGTCATTTTGAATACTTGGATGCTTGGCCTAGGAACAAAATCTTCCTCTTCCTCCCAAACTGACTTGTCCTCCCTGATATCCAGATTTCTGCTAATGAAGTATGACTTGCCAAATTATCCTTATACATTCAGTTTATTTTAACAAATATTAACTGGATGCTTCTCATGAACAAGGCATTCAGCCTGGAAATCTTGCTGGCATCTTTAAGTCTTCCCTCTCATTTTCTATGTTCAGTCTATCCCAAAGCTCAGGAAGAGTTCTTCCTTTGAAATGCCACTCATTTCCAAACCTTCCTCTCTATTCCTTTTGCCACCCACCCCAGAAGTCCTAGGACTCATGATCTTCTGCTTGTGTTGCTAGAGTCTTTTAGCTGATCTCCATGCTATTATCTTTCTTTCCTCCACTGAAGTGGTTCTCAAACTTTGCTGCATGTTAGGAATGCCTGGAAGATTTTTAAATCCTAAGGCCCAGGCTGTATCCCATTTCATTATATCAGAATCTCTGGGGTTAGGACTTAGGCATCAGTATTTTGTAACCCCACCACCACCACCCAGTTGAGACAAGATTGAGATCCAGTACTTACTCTATTCTACTCGCTCTTGCCAGACATCTACAAACACTGTTTTCATTATATAACTTACCTGCTCAAAAATCTTTAATAACTCTCCACTGACTGACATCAAGGCTCTTTAAAATCGAACTCAATTCTATTTCATTAAATCTATGCTTTCCCACATCCATGACCACTTGCTGGAATGCCTTTACCCTGCCTGTCCAAATATTACTCATCCTTCAAGGTCCAGCTCATCCAAGAAGAAGCTTTCTCTAAGCAATCTGGACACCATAATTATCTACCCTCTGGGCAACTATAGCAACTATAGCACTTTTTTCCTACATAGTCATTTTGTAAGCATTGCTTTGTGCTGTAGTGATAATTTCTGCTACTATGTCTCATTTTCCCAATTAGTTTGGAAGTCCTTGGGGACATTGTCTATATCTACCATATACCCCACTGTACCTAGTACAGTGCTATGAGCATTGTTGATATTCAATAAATATGTTAATTGGTTTATGTCATCCTATCGTAAAGGATGTTACAATCAACATGTAACTAACTTTGTATGTTTGTGTCACATTGTAATATTATAAAATTCAGCCATATGCTTGATCTTTTCTAATTTTGTCAGTAAAGGGACTGACAGAAAACTGGACAGCATCACTTTCGGATGAGACTGCTTGTCTTGAATACCTTCTGGGTATAACCAAGGCATGTAGATATACTGTATATAACAAGCCCCAGGGAGACTACTAACAATTCAACATTTCCTGTTCATGTGGGAATGCTAATCCCATTTATCAAACAAGGACAGAAACATTGTTCCTTTATAGTCTGATCCTCCCTTTTTGGCTCCTCAGGGTCCAAGGCTATAATCACTTCTGGAGCCAAAGAAGGGCGAAAACCCTCCCACTGACCTTCTGACCACTAGGTCAGAAAGTCATGGTGAAAATAGTTAACATTTATATGCTCAGAAATGTTAAAGTGGGCCGTTTGTAATAGGAGGCAGCTGTAGTGTATAGTGTAAAAAGCACGGGACTTGGAGTTAGACGACTTGGGTTTAAATCTCAGCTCTGTCACTTAATTGTCCGGTGACTTTAAGCAAGTCACTGAGTCTCTCTAGACCTCAGTCTCTTCGTCAGTAAAATGGGATAGGTAATAAATAAGATGGTGTTTGGGGGGATTATTAAATAAAATAATGTTTTGACTGTGCCTAGCACGTAGTATGGAGCCCTGGTGTTGCAGTGGTTAAGAGTTCAGGCTGCTAACCAAAAGGTCAGCAGTTCAAATCCACCAGCTGCTCCTTGGAAACCCTATGGGGCAGTTCTGCTCTGTCCTATAGGGTCACTATGAGTCGGAATAGACTCACGGCAAAGGGTTTGGTCTTTTTTTTTTTTTTTTTTAGCACATAGTACTGTTGCTAGTTGTCAACCAGTTGACTCTGACTCATGGAGACCTTATGTATGACAGAACGCAATATTGCCCGGTCCTGCATTATTCTCACAATCATCAGCATGTTTGAGTCCATCCTTGCAGCTATTATGCCAGTCCATCTCACCAAGGGTCTCCAATCCCGTATTGGTCCTCTGCTTCACCAAACATGATGTCCTCCTCTAGTGATTGATCCTCACCAATGATGTGTCCAAAGCAAGCAATTAGAACAATGTTCTGTTCTGATCCATGAAGTTTTGTTCGGCTGTTTTTTGGAAATATATCGCCAGGCCTTTCTTCCTAGTCTGTCTTAGTCTGGAAACTCCACCGAAACAAAGTGACAAATGAGTGGCGGTAGTACATACTAAGCACTCAGTGAATGTTAGCAGGTTTTGAATAATAGTACTAATGTATGTTATTAACATATTTAGCATAGCATCCAAATATTTAAAAGAGAGCCATCCAGTTCCCCAATGAATGCCCCATACATTTTTTAAAAACCTCTTATATGAAAATAATTTCAACCTTCAGAAAAGTTGCAAGAATAAAAATGACACAAAAAATGTCCATATACTCTGTTATGGATTGAATTGTGTCCTCCAAAAATGTGTGTCAACTTGACTAGGCCATGCTTTCCAGTATTGTGTGATTGTCCACCATTTTGTCACATGATGTGATTTTCCTATGTGTTGTAAATCCTACCTCTATAATGTTAATGAGGTGGGATTATCTGCAGTTACGTTAATGAGGCAGGACTCAATCTACAAGATTAGGTTGTGTCCTAAATCAATCTCTTTTGAGAATAACTGTTCTGTGTGGATGGAACACAAGGCATGAGTTGGAAAGAAGATCAAGATGAAGCTAGAAAGCTTGTGAGCCAAACTAAGGAGTTTGGGTGTTACTTTGAAAGGGATATGGGGCACTACTGAAGACTTTTAAATAGAAGAGTAAGAGTATCAGATTTGTATTTCAACAAGATGCCTCTGTCTGTGATATGGATGAGGAAATTGAAGGTGGGATGGGAAAAAAAGATACACAAAGCATCAAAAGAAGATGGAAGGAAGACACAGAGTCACTGTACTAAAAAGAATTGGTGGGCATTCAACCATATCAGGAGGTAGCATATGATCAAGAACCCATGGTACTGAAGGAAGACGTCTAAGCTGCACTGAAGGCATTGGCAGGAAAAAAAAAAAGGCTCCAGGAATTGACAGAATACCAACTGAGATGTTTCAACAAATGGATGCAGTTCTGGAGATGCTCACTGTTCTATGCCAAGAAGTTTGGAAGATAGCTACCTGGCCAACTGACTGAAAAAGATCCATATTTGTGCCTATTCCAAAGAAAGATGATCCAGCAGAATGAGGAAATTATCGAACAATATCATTAATGTCACACGAAAGTAAAATTTTGCTGAAGATCATTCAAAAATGGTTGCAGAAGTACGTTGACAGGAAACTGCCAGAAATTCAAGTCGGATTCAGAAGAGGATACGGAACGAGGGATATCACTGCTGATGTCAGATGGATCCTGGCTGAAAGCAGAGAATACCAGAAAGATGTTTACCTGTGTTATATTGACTATGCAAAGGCATTCAACTGTGTGGATCATAACAGATTATGGATGACATTGCAAAGAGTGGGAATTCCAGAACACTTAATTGGGTTCATGCAGAATCTGTATAGAGATCAAGAGGCAGTCATTTGAACAGAACAAGGGGATACTGTCGTGGATTGAATTGTGTTCCCCCAAAATGTCCGTCAACTTAGGTAATGATTTCCAGTATTGTATGGTTGATTTCCCTATGTCTTGTAAATCCTGTCACTAAGATATAATAAGATGGATTAGCAACAGTTATATTGATAAGGTCTACAAGATTAGATAGCGTCTTAAGCCAATCTCTTTTGAAGTATAAAAGAGAGAAGCGAGCAGAGAGACATAGGGACCTCATACCACCAAGAAAGCAGTGCCAGGAGCAGAGCGTGTCCTTTGGACCTGAGGTTCCTACGCTGAGATGCTCCCGGAACAAGGGAAGACTGATGACAAGGATCTTCCTCCAGAGCAGACAGGGAAAGCCTCCTGGAGCTGACGCCCTGAAGTTGGACTTGTAACCTACTAGACTGTGAGAGAATAAATTTCGCTTCTTTAAAGCGATCCACTTGTGGTATTTCTGTTATAACAGCACTAGATGACTAAGACAGATACTGTGTGGTTTAAAATGAGGAAAAGTGTATGTCAGGGTTGTATCATTTCACCATACTTATTCAAATCTACATGCTGAGAAAATAATTTGAGAAGCTGGACTGTACAAAGAACACATCATCAGGATTGGGGGAAGACTCATTAACAACCTGTGATATGCAGATAACACAACCTTCCTTGCTGAAAGTGAAGAGGACTTGAAGCACTTACTGTTGAAGATCAAAGGTTACAGTCTTCAGTATGGATTATAACTCAACATAAAGAAAACAAAAATTCTCACAACTGGGCCAATAAGCAACATCGTAATAAACGGAGAAAAGACTGAAGTTAATTTCATTTTACTTGGATCCACAATCAACACCCATGGAAGCAGCAGTCAAGAAATCAAATGGTGTATCTGCATTGGGCAAATCTGCTGCAAAAGAACTCTTTAAAGTGTTGAAAAGCAAAGATGTCACTTTGAGGACTAAAGTGCGCCTGACCCAAGCCATGATATTTTCAATCACCACATATGCATGTGAAAGCTGGATAATGAATAAGGAAGATCGAAAAATTGATGCCTTTAAATTATTGACTATACCATGGACTGCCAGAAGAACAAACAAATCTGACTTGGAAGAAGTACAGCCAGAATGCTCCTTGGAAGCAAGGATGATAAGACTTCATCTCACATACTTTAGACATGTTATCAAGAAGGAGCAGTCCCTGGAGAAGGACATCATGCTTGGTAAGGTAGAGGGTCAGCGAAAAAAAGGAAGACCCTCAATGAGATGAATTGACACAGTGGCTGCAACAATGGGCTCAAACATAGCAATGATTGTGAGGATGCCACAGGACCAGGCAGTGATTCATTCTGTTGTACACAGGATCACTATGAGTCAGAACCGACCCGACAGCACCTAACAACAGCACTGATTTCAGAATCGTCAGTCAGCATGCTCCCTATTGGTCTGACAGTGAAGTCATAAGAAGACTTTGGCTTCAGAATCCTCAAGATCAGGTAGACAAGGCATTTTTTAAAGGGGGAGAAACTTGCGAGTATCCTTGAAATACTTTGATGGTTTTGGCCACAGACTGATTGTGCCCTCCCAGCTCAGTCTAGCTGCACTGAGGTGTGTGGATTTCGGTTGTGAAATGTGAATGCATGCCATGGTAATATATTCGTCAGGGAATGGTAAAAGGCCCAAGAAAGTCAAACTTGGAAACTGTCAGTCTTGCTCTCTGGCTATATAGCATTTATCACCAAGGAGAACTGGACAGAATGAGTAAGAGTTTGTATACTTCTGGTTTTGTTCGTAATGCTTTGTAAACCCTTTCTGGCCTCTAATTTTTACACCCTCTAAACCACTCTGTACCACCACCAGAATACACTTCATAAAACACCTCTTTCACCAGTCTTTCCTCCAAAACCTTTAAAAAAACAAGTTCCAACTGGTCTAGCTGACATTCAAGTTCCTCCAAAATCTGTCCTCACTTACATAGCTGAATTTTATCTAGCCTCTATACAAATTTTCTGCTCTGACCAGGCCAGTCTACTCACCCATACTGCAAAGAAACTGGACTTTTTCAGATTGTAAACCTTTGCAAATGCTATTCCATGAGCTTGGAATACCCTCTCCTAGTCTCTCTACTTAGAGTGATCTAAGGACTCATTGAATATCATTATGTATCTTTTTTTTGCCAAAGCTCATAGAGATCTCTCTCTCCTTTTCCCTATTATAGTGACTATATATATGTATATATGTATGTGGTTATACATATATTTAGATAAAACGACAGTTTTTGACAAGTGTATGTGTGCTATGGGTCACGCGTATACATGTAGGTCACTATGGGTCAGAATCGACTCAACGGCAATAGGTTTATGGGACAATCAGGAGAGACTATTTGAAATCAGAGCTATTCACTCAACTGAATTGTATCATAGAACCACTTGCATAGTTATTTAATCATTTTGTCTCTGCAGTTACACTGGAGTTTCTGGAGCCTGGGTCCAGGTTTAGGCTTCTTTGTACTCCACATGGCACCAGTCACATGCTAGGTACCTAATAGCTGTCCATTAAGTATTTGTGTTTGGACTAAATGCTGACATTATTTGTGTTCATCAACATTTTTTAGGTGAGGCCTACCTTCAGTAACTATGAAGGTCACTACAATTGAGAGTAAGATTAAATTTGGCAGAAAATACATTTTAACAGGGGAGATTAGCCCTTCTGCTGAGTAAATTAAGCCCTAGTAAACTGATCCTGCCTTCTTCCAAAGAGCTATGGAAATAAATCACCTCGTGGGTGAAACAGAGTTAGTCTCCTCCATTTGCAGGGGGATTTTTTAAGTGTCTCCATGGTTTAGTCATCCACAAAAATCTCCCTATATTTAACATCTGCTTGTGCTTCAAATTACCCTGAGCGTTTTTCTGAGACTCTGTGAAAATGAGCAAGGAGCTCTCACTTTCCAAATTGTCCACCGAAGCCAAAGGGATATTAATTAGAGACAAGAGGGGGAAGGAATGGGGAGCTGGTCTTACTAAAGGAAGTTCATTTATTTCCTGGGAGAGGAATGAAATGTGAGTTCAGATAAAATGTATAGAACAGAAACCATTTAGACTCTTCATGGCTAGGCTAGAAATTGAATGGAAGGCATAGATGAAATGGTAAAATGTGGTGATAAATAAGTCAGAAATTTCCCGTAACCTTGGGACAGAAGGTGATAAGGTCAAATTTTTTTTACGTATTAAGGAAAACTCTCTAGGTGTCTGCAAACGTTTTTTGTAAGGGGCCAAAACCCCCCCAAAAAAAACCAAACCCATTGCGGTCGAGTAGGTTCTGACTCATAGCTACCCTATAAGACAGAGGAGATGAAACATAATAAGGAGTGGCTGCTGGATTCGAACTGTCAACCTTTTGGGCTCTTAACCACTGCACTACCAGGGTCCCCAGTAAAGGGCTTGATAGTAAATATTTTTAAGCTCTGTGAGCTACATACCTACCATCTCTTTCTCATGTTCTTCTTTGTTTCTTTTAACAACCCTTAAAAAACATAAAAAAAACATTCTTAGCCGGGGCTGTACAAAACCAGGCCACCAGTGGACAGCAGTTTGCTCACCTTTGCTCTAGAAGATGACGTGTGTGTGTATGTGTGTGTGTGTGTGTGTGTGTGTGTGTGTGTATAAATTGCAATTCAATTTCAATTAGAAAAATACTTATTGAGCACCTATTGGAGCCCTAGTGGCGCAGTGGTTAAGAGCTCAGCTGCTAACCAAAAGGTCAGCAGTTCAAATCCACCAGCTGCTCCTCAGAAACTCTATGGGGCAATCTTTGTCCTATAGGGTTGCTATGAGTCAGAACCGACTTGATAGAAAAGGGTTTGGTTTTTTTGGAGCACCTATTGTGGGAAGGTCAACTTCGCAGGATCAGCACGGGAAGCCTTCTATTGTAAATGTAAAGAGGATTCTGAATGAGGAAAAGTCTGAATCCAAGACTAACCAGGGCTCCTCAGCCTTCAAGAAGGCAACTACTCCCTCCTAGTAGGTAGAACTAGCTTCAAGAGGGATAGTTTGAGCGAATCCAAGGTCTGTGCAAAAGCTATTGAAAGTGAAAAAAAAATGGTGAGAGTGATTTGAGCAGGACTCTGAGCATCTGCCAAATTAAAGCTGGGGAACTCCCTCAAGAGCTTTCAGAGCAGACTCAAACACAATCTGGAAGCTGGGGTCAAGGAGAGGCAAATGCTGAGGGTGTTTTTTAACCACAAAGGCAGGGGAAGTCCTGGGCTTTGTAATTACCAACCAGCTGAGACTGCACTTTGGGATTAAGTAAAATCTCTGCAAAATGTAACTTACCTGCCTAGAGTGAGTCTAAAATACCTTAAGGGACAGACCTTGATGGATGTAAAGAAATTATGCCTGAAAAATTGGAGTCTGGGGACCCTGGGAGTTCTGGTGCAAGAAAGGAAGAGGTTGGAAATGTTCCCTTTTCTCCTTCCCCTGCTTTTCACTTGAGAGGACAAAGTAGGCCTGTTATGGATTGAATTGTGTTCTCCAAAAAGAAATGTGGAAGTCTTAACCCCAGCACCTGTAAACAGGACCCCGTTTGGGGTTTTCTTTTGTTATGTTAATGAGATCATACCAGAATACGGTGGACACTAAATCTAATCGCTTCCAAATGGTGTCTTTTTAAAAACGAAGAATAGATACAGACACACTCCTGGGAACGGCAGATGTCATGTGAGGACCTGTCTACAAGCAAATGAACACCAAGGATCACTGGCAGATAGCAGAAACTAAAAGCGAGGCCCACAGAAGAAACTGACATGGTTGAGACCCTGATTTGGACTTTTAGTCTCCAAAACTGTGAAAAAATAAATTTCTGTTCTTTAAAGCCACTCACTTGTGGTATTTTTTCTTTTGGCAGCACTAGGTAACTAAGACAAGGCCTGAAGGCAGAAGTTACTTGGTATCTAAAGAGCACCTGACAATATGCCTTTGAGAAATCTAAGGAGGGGCTCCCCCAAGATGCTGACTGAAAAGGCTTGAAGGCAACAAGTCCTAAGCCAAGATCAACATGTCAAGAAGATAGGAAGAACAATGCCCCCCTTACTCAGCTACAGCCCAAGGCTAGAGTGTTTAAGACTGAATAAATGCTTGTGCCTAATTTGGTGGGGGAGGGGGGTTAGTGTGAGTGGTAACCACACTAACCACATGTGTCCTGAAAATAACCATATATTTCACTTTCTAAAAAGATTTCACAAGCTTCATTTGATCTGAAGGTCACAAGCCAGTGTGGTACCAGAGATTATAGTCCTAATTTTTATAGATAAGGACGTTGAGGCTCAGAAAGGTTAAGCTATTTACCCAAGTTCACACAGCTTGTAAGCGGCAAAGCCACACTCAAATTTCTTGACCCCAAATTCAGTGCTATTTTATACTACTGTCAGTGTTTTTATTGAGAAAACACCAAGGTGGAAAATGACTGGCAAAGAAACATTTTCCTGGCAGAGGTACCCCACTAGGGAGTTGGCGGGAGTGGGATGCAGATGAACAATTGGAAGATGAGAGTGGTGGAATTATGAAGAAACATAAGGCTTTAAGAGGGCTGTGTATTAAAAAGGTTTTTAAATTAAACCAGTTCCGACTCTGGAGTCTGTGTTCCAAGGAAACAGTGAGTTGAGTTTAGAAAAATGTTGGGGGTAACCTGGGAAAGTCAATGAGATGGGGTTGGGATGGGTGTGAGGGGTTTTCATCTGGGACAGAGGGATGCCAGAGCAATGACCTTGCCTGCTCAGTTGACCATGAATGCTGAGAAAAATAGATTGGAATTAAACATGAAGTACGCTGGGAAATTGAAAAGGATTGTAAACGATTACACAGAAACCTGGGCCAAGCTGAAAATTCATGTTTCCTTTATCCAATGAGCATGTACTGAGTATCCACTATGTGCCAGATACAGCCTGTGCTAGGTGTTGAGTATATAACATTGAATGAGACATAGTCTATGACCTCGTGGCATTTACAGTCTTGTTGGGAATACAAGTTGGCCCTCCATATCCACGGAGTGAAGTGCTTGCAAAGAAAGACTGAGGAAGCATTAAGTGTAAGCATTACCAACTATTTAAGTAGCAGGTACATTTTATTAGGTATTATAAGCAAACTAGAGATGATTTACAGTGTACTGGAGGATGTGTGTAGGTTATACGCAAATACTATGCCATTTTGTGTAACAGATTGAGCATCTCAGGCTTTCGGTATCCATGAGGGTCCGGGAACCAATCCCCTGTGGATACTGAGGGGTGACTGTACAGAGAATAAATAGCTACAAAACAATGTAATAAGTAATCTGATAGAGATAGGCACTAGGTTGAGTACTAAAGCCTAGGGAAAGGGTGAGGAAACTAGGGAGGACACATGCTGCTAGCCCAAAGAATAATATGCTTCCCCCAACACCTTGGCTTGATGCCTGTCCCATCTCATGGGGTTGGGGGTCTAACCGAAATGTTGGAAACATGATAGTACATGAAACATGACACTTTGTGAAATTAACTACATAAATTATGAAACAGAAGTCATGGTTCCGTTGTTCTGCGATACGGTAAAAATTGCAAATTTTTATCAAGCTAGAAACCACGAACCAGGGAAAATTATGAGCTTCCAACTCCCTTCCCCTGCTCCCCCCTCATACACACGTTAAGCTTCTACAAAAGGTGCTATCAGAGTACAGGGGCGGGACATCTAACTTATGTTGAATGTTTTGTTGGTTAATGTCACCTGGGTGGGAACATGATGGGAGTGGTTATAGAGGAATGCCATGATCCCAGATTCATGTTCTTTGACCCCCTGAAGATAATGAAGAAAGAGACTTTATCTAAATTGAGGTTAAACTTACTGCTTAGGGACAATCTGGGCTAAATTTCACCACAGAAAGAAATGCCACTAGAGAAACCATGGTAGAAAAAAAATATTGGAACATAGGATGAAAAAAAAACCCTTATAAGCCACTTGCTATTACTATATGGCAAGAATCTCAAGTACTTTGCTCGAGCCACTTATTCTTTGTATAGAAATATCTGGCTTTACCTGAGTTTTAACAGATAGTGATTGCTTTATTAAAATATAATAATAGCTGCTATTTACTGAGTACCTACCATGTTTCTAGGACTCTGTGGACAACCTCACAAATCCTTACAAATTTTAAAATATCTGCACACCATTCCCCCATTCCTCCAGAATATAAGCTCCAGAAGGGCATGGATTTTGCCTATTTTGTTCACCAATGTATCCTAAGGGCTTAAAACAGTGTTTGACACATAGGCTCCCTGCGTGGTACAAACAATTTGTGTTCAACTACTACCCTAAAGGTTGGCGGTTCGAACCTATCCAGCAGTGTAGTCAAAGAAAGGCCTGGTAATCTGCTTCCATTAATAAGATTACAGTCAAGAAAACCCGTTGGAGCAGTTCTACTCTGTAACACATGGGGTCGCCATGAGTCAGTATTGACTCGACAGCAACAGGTTTAGTGGGTTTTTTTTGTTTTTATTTTTATTTTTTATTTTTGGTTTGGATGTTCAATACATATTTGTTTAAAGAATAAACTAAAAAATTGAGGCTTGTGAGAGACTAAGGGATTTATCCAAGGTCACATATCCAGTTGAATGCTGGGCTCTGCTTGAAAATCTCTTTTTTTTTTTTTTTCTACTATACCACATTGCCTTTTGGTAAATTTCTTCCAGGTTCACAGCTCTGATGAGGGTTCAGGAAGTGACACCATCCATAAAATCATCTGAAACCATCTTCTTGCCATCAAAGGCATTAAGTCAGCCAGCCACACTCTAATTTCCTTGTATCATTCATGCCTGCACTCATCTTTCCCTCTGATCTCATAGCACTTATTTGCTAGGTACGAAATAAACATACCACCTTCTGCTTAAACAAATCACGCTCACATTTCCTAACCACACTTCAAAATGCCCCGTTATACACCAAGATCAAGGAACTGGGGGCAGTAGGATGCAGATGACACTTTGATATTACTCCCTACTCCAGCATTCAGGAAACTGTCAGCATTCTGACAACTGTCAGTAGTCACTTAATAGTTGCAAGGAACTCTAAAGATCACCTAGTTCAATGCCCCTACCCAATTCAGGAATAACTCAAAAAATTATTTAACTTTGGCCAGCTCATGGGTATCCTTAAGGGGGTAGGTAAGACGATACCACAAGGCTACAGAATAAGCATGAAGCTTCTTTCTGGATCAACAATTTAACTAGATTGGGAGACCAATTGAAATAATTTACCTATTGAATGATTTAAATATTTTATATTAAAACCACTTCACTTCTGATCTAAACTAGTACATGGAATACACAATTCACATCAATGTTTAAAGATAAACAGGAAACTGGGGTAGAGGTTGCTGCACAGGGACTATTTCCTGAAGGAATGACATTTAATTTGAGACCTGAGCAATGAGATTGAGTTAGTTAAGTGAAGAGTGGGAGGAGAGCAGGGTGAAGAAGGGAGTCTACATGGTGTTCCTAGGCAGAAAGAATAGTATACACAAGGGTACTAAGTGAGGAATTCAAAGAGCTAGAGACCTGTGAGTCCCAGGCCCACGCTCTACAACCAGGGTATTCTATTATCTCAGAATCTCCTGCAGCACTTCCTATGTGTCTCTTTATGCTCGCATTCTGCCAAAACACTGTGAAAATCTTAGGGGAGAGGTTCCAACAGCCTGGAGCTAAGATGTCTACACAGCTGTTCCAGCACCACCTCAAAATTCTTAGTCAAGACCAGGCAGCCAGGAATGCATAACTATTTTTTGCTTAAGGATTTTTAACACTCCTACTCTCTTGCTAACACCTTCATTGCTTGGATTAGAAAATGCTTGGTAGAAAAGTAAACTCTAGTTAGCCATGGCACAAACATTACGAATAATAGTATCAGCTAGTATTTTTATATTGCTGCAATTTTGTCTTCATCACCACCCTATGAGAAAGGTGCTGTTATTACTCATTTTATAAATGAGGTAATTGAGGCTCAAAACATGTCCAAAGTCACATAGCCAGTAGTGAGTGACAGAGCTAGAACAATAAACTATGTTCTTTTGGTGCTAAAGCCCATATACTTACCACTAGGAGGCACTGTCAAGCAGAAGTAGTAGGGAAGAGTGATTATGAAGGCCTTCCTGGTAGGTGCTCTAAATCACTGTAAGCCTTTAGGCAGACACATTGTCCTATCCCCTGGAGTTCCCTAAAAAGATTAAATGGAGTAGGGTAGAGAAATAAACTTTGTTAAGTGACTACTCTATGCTAGGCATCATGCTAGGGCTAATTTCATTTAGTCTTCACAGAAACCTCGTATGGTAGAGAAATTACTGTCTCTACTTTACAGGTGAGGAAACCGTGGTCAGGATGGTTAAGTAATTTATCTCATTGGTGAGTGGTGGAGATGTGTCTGGAATCAAGGCTTGAGTGACTCCAAAAGTCTGTACCCTTTCCATCATTGCACACCAATTACGGCTTAATGTCTAACCCTTCCCATGTTACATGTTTACACTTTAACAAGGGTCTTTCCTGTGTGAATTTCATAGGACTGGAGTAGATCTGAAAAGAAGGCTGACTGGGAATGTAAGGTGGGCCTGCTTTAAATCACATCAAAACGGCATTCACCTACCTTCTCCCTGTAGTTCCTAAAGTGTGGCAGTGTGCCAGAGAAGATAAATCTCTACTCCAGTCACAGACTTCTTCTACTGAAATTGGGATAACAACTCTCAGACACTCTGGCAACTATAGAAACAGAGAGAATACCGAATCAATCAAGAGTTTATTTGCAAAGGGTAATGTCAGAGGATGAACTTCCTTTAATCCTGCTAACTTGGTACATTTAAAGTGCTTACTGGCTTGGAATTTGATTTCCCTCTGATTTTTTTTGGAAACTAGTTTTTATCACTGACTATATTGTGCCTCTCATCCCACAGCCTTGTAGGGTACAGACTTTGATGTGCTCCTCAGGCATCCCTACCTCGCTCTTGCTCCAGCTAACCCCGGACTTTGCAAACAAACCCTGCTGAGAAGTATGGACAGTCTGGACCTTTCCAGAAACTCAAGCTGCTGAAGGAGATATGGTATTGAGTTAAGCTGAAGTGGAGCCATGCATAAATCATAGAGGCAAACCCAGGTTTCTCAAACAGGACCCTAGAAGGTGCTTGGGGAATAGGCTTGCAGGCAGCTTTATTTTCCTACAGCCGATTTACTTCTAAAATGCTGGAGCCTACAAGTACCCCAGGAGTAACTTGCTTTCCAAATGCTGGAGCAGGTCTTGGCCTTGGAGCACAGTTCTGGTGTTGTTTCCTGAATTCCCACATTACTGTTTTCCACACATGGATCATGCTTCAAACTTCCTGTCTCTGGACCAAATGTGTGTGTGTGTATGTGTGTGTGTGTTTACGTGTTTGGGAAGAGTGGAAGTGGGGAGGAGGGGGATCCAAAAGGAAAAGCATTTAACTCAATGCTTATACTGCGTCTACTGCATACGTGTCCCTTCGTTCTTTTTCTGTTCAGATAGAGCTCTATTTTCTGATTAGCTGGTTTCTGCACGTGCAGGGCTACTGTCCTTATGAATAAACAGGAGGCTGACTTTAGGAGGTGTGCAGGAAAAGACTGCTTTTCGATGTGTGTCTGATGTATTTGCGGGGTGTTTTATAGGAAGAGGGGAGGGTTATTTAGAGACATAAATCCTTCAGATTTATTTTCCCTGGTGCATGTGCTTGACTCTGCTTTTGTTTGTAAATCATCTACATGATTTAGTTGTTCACCAGGCAATTAGAGGAAGATGTGTACATTTAACACTCCCAGTTGACATGGTGGGTGGGGGAAGAGTATCATTCGGTACTAAGCATTATGATTTCACGGTCTTTTCTTCAAGAAGAACCTAGCTAGGGATTGGGGAATAGACTAAATATTGGGTGCAAAGGGCAGAGACTGATCTTTATTGCATGTTAAAGGGGGAGTTGCACTTTACGGAAAACAAACAAACAAACAAACAAACCACCAAACAGGACAGTTAGTTCAGGATGGAGACTCTTCACTTTCAAGCTTAAAATGATCCTCCTTTTTTGCATATCGATATATGGGGCTTTTTATTGTGTAGGACTTAGGCAACTCAGTGTCTTTACACAAGTGTTTTAAAGCTAAGGGTTAATTCTCCTGGTATCCCCCAGAGAGTTCTTCATATTTTACTCTGGCTATGAAGACACAGAGATGCTGTGGGGATTAGTTAAATGTGTGTGGCATAGTTTGCTGTATAAACTCCCTCTCTGGAACTAGTTTTCTCTCCCTGCTCTCAACTTGCACAGCTTTTACTGTCAATACCATTCATTTAGCCCTTTAGCATATGCTTTAGTTATCTTTTTATGTCTATATCCTTGAAGGAAGGAGCCAAGTTTCATACCTCTTTGTTTTTCCAGCCTTGTCCATAATAGCAGCTCAATCAATGTTTGTTGATGTTGGCCTCCAAACCGCCCCCCCCCCTTTAAAGTGCGGCAGGCAATGCATAGCTTTAAACTCAAACTCAGTTTAAACAAACTGAAGGGTTTTCAGGATAAAAACAAAGAGGAAGTCTTGCATGGCAGGAGAAAAGGAACACCTAAGACGCTTGAATGACCTGAGTAAAACAGAGGTACCAAAAATCTGTTGTTTGCCACAGGCTAAGAAGTGACTCACACATGGCCTCATTCGCCTTTAAGTTTCAGAGCTCTGCTAACTTTGCTCCATGACAATTCAAATTAGGAGGTGAACAGTAATGCCCATAGCAGGATTTGAGGAGGGAGTGTTAAAAGAGTTCAATGTTTTAGGAGTTTCCAGCGTACGAAGGCCCTGGTAGCTGTGGGGAAGACTGGTTGAAAAAAGTCTTTTGAGAGCCAACTTCAAGGCTGGGGGCAGGCATGCTGCAAACAACTGCCAGACCTTTGCTACCAGAATTTTTTTCTTCCCAGCATCATCTATAATGGCAAAAGATGGGAAATGTCTAAATTGCCTCATTGAAGCAGGATGAACCCCCAAACTATGGTCCTAAGAAAATCTTGAAACCTTAAACATTAAACCGAAAAAAATCCCCTGAAGTCTTCTTCAAACCAAACAATAGGTTAGCTTAATTATTAGTAAAGAATGTCTGTCTTGAGCATTGTGCTCTTTTAAAGAACTATCTTTATGGGATCAAATTGACAACAGTAACTCCAAAGGTTAGATAGGAAGCTTAGGGGGCAGTCAGTTTATATTAATGGAGGAGGAAAAAATCCCGAATAGGAGGGTGAAAATGGTTGCACAACTTGAAGAATGTTATCAATGTCACTGAATTGTACAGGCTGAAATTGCTGAATTGGTATACATTTTGCTGTGTATATTTTCAACAGTGAAAAAAATAAAATAAATTATTTTTTAAAATTATAAAGAATGATTTCCACTGTATTCTACTGGGTTAAATGCATTAGAATTGGAATAATGCGTTACTTCTGAGGTCCAGAGGTATAAAAAGGGGCTGGCATACCGTTTAGGCCAAACGGTAACAGGGGGGTTACCTTGGTTTAGCCCACCATTTTCCAAACTCATTTGATAACAGAACATTTTTTGGTTGTTAATGAGGAAGAAGAACAGGGCATCAGGATTGGAGGAAGACTCATTAACAACCTGTGATATGCAGATGATACAACCTTGCTTGCTGAAAGTGAAGAGGACTTGAAGCACTTACTGATGAAGATCAAAGACTAGCCTTCAGTATGGATTACACCTCAACGTAAAGAAAACAAAAATCCTCACAACTGGACCAATAAGCAACATCTTGATAAACGGAGAAAAGATTGACGTTGTCAAGGATTTCATTTTACTTGTATCTACAATCAATACCCATGGAAGCAGCAGTCAAGAAATCAAAAGATGTATTTCACTGGGGAAATCTGCTGCAAAAGACCTCTTTTAAAGTGTTAAAAATGTTAAAATTTTGTTTTAAAGTGTTTGTAATTTGGTTTTCATTTATCTTAGTAGAATAGCACTCACGCTTTTTGCCTGGTTTAGAGAGGCAATAGAAATACAGGATTTTTTTTAAACTTAGTGTAGAAATTTTAAAATGTATGCAACAGAAGTAAGAGAATCATTTAATGACCCCATGTACCCATCCCACAACTTCAGTGATGAGGGACACTCAACCAATCCTATACTCTTACTTCTTTCAGCCTTTTCTGTTCCCCTCTGCCCTCTTTAAAGTGTTAAAAAGCAAAGATATAGTTTTGAGGGCTAAGGTGCTCCTGACCTAAGCCGTGGTATTTTCAATCACCTCATATGCATGTGGAAGCTGGACAATGAATAAGGAAGACTGAAGAAGAATTGATGCCTGTGAATTATGGTGTCAGTGAAGAATATTGAATATACCATGGACTGATGGAAGAATGAACAAATCTGTCTTAGAAGAAGTATAGCCAGAATGCTTCTTAGAAGCAAGGATGGTGAGACTTCGCTTACCTACTTTGGACATGTTATCAGAAGGGACCAGTCCCTGGAGAGGGATATCATGCTTGGTAAGGTAGAGGGTCAATGAAAAAGAGGAAGATCCTCAACTAGATGGACTGACAAAGTGGGGCTGCAACAATGGGCTCAACCATAGCAATGATTGTGTGGGTGGTACAGGACTGGGCAGTGTTTCATTCTGTTGTACACAGGATCACTACAAGTCAGAACCGGCTCAATGGCACCTAACAACAACAAGAGAATGGTGGTTTCCATGGTAAATGTTCCCTCATATTTGTTTTCTCAAGTTCACTTTGGAGATACACAGCATGATTTCCTCTTTGAGTACCAGCACCATAATAGATTTAGGTCGTGGCGCCACTGCAGAACTATTTAAAAAAGAAATCTCACCCACCCTGGTTAGAAAAGGGGCAATTTATTATTCTAACTGCAGGCAGCCAATTTCATATCCACCTCCAAAACTGTAGGAAAAAAGTTGATTTTTTAAAAGAAAGCCACAGAACCTACACACCTTGGATGCAAATGCTTAAAACAGACTACATGAATATGATTCCCAAACTCATATGAGACTTTCTGCCACGTGTCATACACAGTAGAACACATACATTTGTGGAGTGCTTTGCGGTTTACAGAGTTTTCACACACATTTTATTTCCTTACCAATGCCATGAAGTTAATAGGGCATGTCTTATAGCCTTTATTTACAGATAGGGAAATTAAGCGATTTAACAAAGGCAAACAACTAGCTAATAAGTGCCAGAGCCCGAAATGAATTCTTCCATTGGTTCCAAATTCCATGTTATTCTGCTACCCTTATGCTGTTTCTTTGTGCTTTAGTTTTCCCAGCTGTAAAATAGTAAATTTTCAGTGTCCCAGACTGCTGTTCTCAAATCCCAGTGTTCTTAAGCAATATCAATTTTTCGTAGCCCGGAAATTGAACACCACATTGATACTTCACGTACTGTTTTACCCCTCCCTGCCTGGTGTAGTAAAGGGGAAGAAAAGTTACTATTCCATAGAGGTGTACCCGAGTCGGCAGACACACTGTCGCACTCTTTTAAGACACTGAGAAATTAAGCTTCTCATCTTTCTTTTCCCAGCAGTAGCTGGGGGAGAACAGAGAGCTAGACAATAGCCTCTTGTTCGGTTTTATCAATTTTGAGGGCGGGTGGGGCAAAAGAGCGGATTGACGGCTCAAGTCACCTATCGGAAAGGAACCCTAAGGCAGGACTCGCCAACAGGAAGCTGCAGAAGAATAGTGGGTGGGATTTGCTCCTCCGGGTCTGCTCCGCCCAGGCCAGCTCTCCCAGCCCGCCCAAGAGGCGGAGGCCCTGCACAGCCCCGCCCACCCCTCCCCGGCCTCCCGCGCAGCCTGTCAGAGGGAAGGGGCGGAGGCGCGTGGGAGGGGGGCGAAGGCTAGGGGGAGCGGAGGAAGAAAGGAGGGTGTCTCACAGAACTGCGAGCTGGGTGGAGGCCTGCTGGTAATAGGAAGCAAGAGGGGAAGGAAAACGAAGGAGCGCTGCTCCTTCCTGCATTATTTTAAGCTGACTTTGATAGAAGCTGCTTTTCAGCATTTCTATTATTTGTTTTTCTGCCTCCCGCTGTGGGGCGGGGAACTGCACTGGCTCTCCCACGCGACTCTGCTCCGTTGGTGCCGTAGATTATTATTGTAGTCTTTGCGAAGCCCTTTCCTTCCTCCCAACCACTCCTTGCGTAGACTCTCGGTACTCCCGGAACCAAGTCGTGCCACGTTCGTAAGAGGGCGGGAGCGAAGGCCCCCACTTTTGCTGGAGCTCCGGGACCCCGCCGTTCAATTGTTTGAAACTTCCCCGCCCCCTGGCCCCGCCTCTCTTCCGCGCCTCCCCCCTCTAGGGTCCAGTCAGGCTCCCGCCCTTCTTTCCCCGCCCTCTACTCCGCCTCCCACCCTAGTCCACCCGCCAACCCCCCCTCCTGGGCGGTCCTAGCCGCTCACCGCAAGAAGAAAAGCCACCCATTCGTCCCCCTCCCCTACCTCCCATCCTTTGCCCAGGAGCTGCCTTCATCGCAGTCACGCCCCTTCCTTCCTAGGAGCTTTCTGGCTTTCCAAGCTGATAGACCCCTTGAATTACTCCTCCATCCCCGCTTTCTTTCGCCTCGTCTTCTGCTAGTTCTCTTCCCCCGCCCTCCCACCTCGAGTCTGTCTCGCCTCTGATCATCCGCTGCTCCACCCTCCGGCCCGGTATCCTGCCTGTCCACTGCCACTAAGGAGAGCCTGGACGGAGCAGTGAGGAGGAGAGCAGCCGCGAATTGGGGCTTCCCCTTGCCCATCCCTGGCCGCTGGCCCGGGACCGAAGCCACCTGAGCGAGCAGAGAGCCGTCACCCTGTCTTCGTTGCCTTCAGGGGTAGGAGACGCGTGGTTACTTTTTGCGGGGAACTGGGGCAGGAATTCATGGTGGCATGAACTTGGTCGTGCCCTAGGCGTGAGTGAGTCGATCTAGAAGCGTGTAGGGATGCCCGTGCGTTTTACTTTCTTTGCAGCTGGCTATGAGTTTTCCGGGATGTGCAGCAAGTTAAATGGATTAAAGAGTGCGCTCCTTTTCCATCCTACTTCGGCGAGGAGATGCTAGTGGGTACCACTATTTGATGGTCCTTTTACTGCCTTGTCTCCTGGGGTCCTTGTAGGTCTCTAGGCAGTTAATCACACAAGAAACTAAAGACTCAAGGGAAACAGACCTACATTTAGCCCAGCACGAATATCCGCTCTTATCTCAGATGACTAGATGAGTTTCTCTTCAGTGCTTAGGGTAGGGATGGGGGCTAACACTCGCCTTCCCCGGGCAGGGGGTGGTGGTGGTGGTGGTGGTGAAGCCCGGCTGGGGAGGGGAGTGAATTCTTGAGGTCTTAAATCCTGGGAGTAAACTACCACGATACACTCCTTTTGGTGTATGTGTGTGTGGCTGGTGGTGGGTAGAGGAGGTAGCCGCTTATCTGCTTTATAAGGTTTAAAGATGTTGGTAACTAGTTTTGCGGGATCAGGCAGGTGTCTTGAGGGTCCCAAGCCCAGGCCGCTGTGCGTTGGTGCTTCAACAGCAAGATGGACTTCATCAATATATGAAAATAAAGAGAAGGAAGACTGAGAGGGAAAGTGACAGTCTTTGTAGACTGTGAACAATCCCCCATAAATTACCACTGATAATAATATAATAATTTTGCAACAAGGAGCTAGACACAATTAAATGAGAGAAGGAAGGGAAGGTTTGTGAGAAACAGCATTTCCAATCTCTAGTAGATATTTTACAAAGACACCTTGTGGTGTTTTAGTTTAGTTCCCCTCCCTCCCATGAAGCGTGGAAGTTTGGAAGTAGTTTAAAAACTTTTATTAATTAACCCTCTTCTCCTATTCAGAAAGGAAGATAATTAGTCACCATAATCTTTAATGATGGAGGGCTAAGGGTATTTAAGACTCCTTGAGCTAGGCTTTGTGAAAAGTTCTTTCTCAGGACAGCCTTTGTGAAGCCTTCTCAGTTAGACCTCTGAGCACCCTCATTTAGTAGCTAAGAATAGTTTGAAATACCATTTTGGAAGTGGGATTCACCCATCTCTCACTTATCTCCAATTGGGCAAGTATGACAAGCTTACAAAAATGGTGGTGTTCAAAGACCTATTACTGAAATGTCCCCAGCTCATTGCTTATTTGGGAACATATTATTTCCTTATATTTTAGAATAATTTCTTTGGTTGATTTTAATGAGGGAAAGGAAAGCAGGGAGAGAGGAACGTTGCAGGGCGACAATTTTAAAGGCTATCACATTTCAGATCAGCTAGGAGGGAAGAGCTGGCTTGACCAAACTACATTTTATAACTGGCCTGGGACATTTTAATAGCCAGGTGGTTGTAGAGTAGTTGCATCTATTTACAGATGATAACTCAGGTTCCAGCTATTCTGTATGGGTTTATCTGGTGTCATTTACAGACACTTTCTGGCACTACATCATACTTCATTTTAAGATACTTCTTTCTTTGGAAAAATTTGTGGCTCCATAAAATTGAAAGTACTTTTTCTAACTCCATAGTCTAGATATGAAGTAAATCTCTGACCACACTTACATGTAGAGTAACTTTTACGTGAAAGTTGTGCATCTGTTTACCTATGAAAAAGACTTCAGAAAGGTGATTTTTTAAAATTTATACTGAATACTGCTTTTGATTTGAACAATTTCATTTCTAGTTTATGAAGTAGAATATATTAGACTAGTGCATAACCAAGGAGTTTTGTGGAGTTGGCATTTTCTGGAGTTCTGTAGAGAACAAACCAGAGTCTTTCTAGAATGCCTTGAACACAGTCTAATCAGAAGGCAGAGGGATGGATACTATGACCTTGAGGTTCCACTGAGTGCCAGAATTCTAAGTGGGTACATCTGCTTCTGTGCCTCTCATAAGAGCTCTCTCCCAGGGCCTGCGCCTTCTTTAAAAGGGTGTCTTTGTAATTAAGCAGCCCTTCTCCCCCACCCCCCTTACTTCCTTTGATCCAGCTTTTTAAGGCGTTTTTTTCCCATTTGGAGACAAGAGGAGTTTCTCACACTCTCCTACTCCTCTCTTAAAAGTCCCCCCCCAAAAAAAAGTTCCCTGAAGTTCTCAGGATAGTTAGAAGTTATTTTGTTTTTGTTTGAGGAGTGGGTACCAATGAGGAGGAGTAAAGGATATATTCCTTCTTGGGAAATGCTTGCGGCCAGGTAGTCTCCTCCATGGAGACTGAGCATTTGGAATGCATGAGAACAGTCCATTCTTAGGGACTGTCTGGAAGAAATTGTCCTTTGCACCCATTAAGCCCAACTTAAACCCACTGAAAGGGGGTGGAGAGAGGTGCGTGTGGTCATGGCTGAGCCTTTTAGGATGGTAAATGGGTAAATATTCCCAAATGTCCTATTACATCACCTCTTTCCCCCATGGATTCAGTGGATTTGAAGATCTGCTTGACAAGTTAATTAGCTGGGGACTAAACCAATTTGTTTAGAATTGCGCTCCATTGATTTCCTGTCTTCAGGAATTTTTGTTGGTGTTTTACAATAATGTGTTATCTTCAGTCTTCTTCGTTCCTTGAGCCTTTTGTGGACTTTGGTCCAAAATCTAGGATCCCACCCCCAAGTCAAAGGTTAAAATTTGGTTCCAGGAGCTAAGGGAGTATTAAACAGGCTGGCCATACTGCATTACTCTCCTCTGTGGTGGGCTTCTGACCCCTTTTGACCTAGAGAAAGGAGGGAAGTCACCCCCTCCACACACAACATGCACAATCTGAACTTAAAAAAAAAGAAAGAAATAGGAGGTCATTTGCTTTATAAAAGAATCCACAACAGGTTTCTTTGAAAGAACTAGCTTTCCTAGTTGGTGCCTTTAACCTATGACTTGATATATGAAAATTCAGTATAACCTGGGCCTTGCGTAAAGGAAGGCATTGGAATTTTGTTGTAATGATTATTGCTTGAGTTAAGTGAGGCCATTATATGGCCTTTGAAATCTTTTTGTTATATGGAATGGAATTAATTGTCTAAATCATTCTAGCTTGTAATAATGCTGGCTATGTTAGCCTCAGATTACAACCACTTGTAGAAGGTGGCTAATATTAATTTCTGGAAATCAATCAGACTTCACACAGATTTTGAAGAAGTCTAGGGATAGGACTATCTACCTTATATAAGTAAAAGATTTTACTTCCAACAATCAGTGAATTTGACTAATCCAAGGACCCAGAAAATTGTTTTTAGTAAATAATGACAACTGATGCTCTTTTAAATCTAAGAATCTACAACAACCTTTCCTAATGAGACTACTGGTGAGAGGGACATAACTTCTGGGCCCAACTCTTAACTCAGTTTACCACCCTTGGCAGGTTTCCTTCTCTGTAAATTGTGGGGGTTTGACAGGGTGATTTTGAGAGCCAATTCTCTTCCTAGGCCTTGATGTCTGGTGTAAATGTGAATGATTCCTACTAGAATGTATAACAGTTGTTAGAAATACACTCATGCAGTCATCTGGATGTTAAAAGATAATAGAGCCTGTAAGAATATATCATTATAAATGTATTGTGTTTTACATTTTAACAACATATCACATTTAAAAACTAAGACCCTGTCCAAAGCATCGTCAAGAAGCCCATCATCCTAAAAGATTGCCTGCTTTCATTTTCCCTAGTTCCTTTCAGATCCTTGTTCCTATACTTCCATAACTTTTACATAGTTATGGTCATAATTACTGCCCATACAATGCTGCTTTTAAATAAAAGCCCACTTAAAACGTATCTTTGTAAACCTGTGGGGAGAAAAGTAGTCAGGACCTGACTGAGTATGCATGAAGAATCACATATGTTTGTTCCTTGAGTGCCAGGATAGACAAACAGATTTAATAAGTAATCCCTAACACTTTCTGTGATTTAGGGGTTATTCATGTTTCTAGCAAGTCTATAATTTCTACTCCCTTAACCTCCTGTTTTACCTCCCCATTCTTTTTAAGAAGAAAAAGGAAAAAAGCCTAAGGTTTACTGTTTACTTTGTCTAAATCATTGGTGATGTTTCTTAAATCACTGTATAATCATATCCCATCAAGAGAGTACAGACAGACTTGGGTAGTACAGGAAATCTCTAGAATGAGGAAGGAGAAGCAGGAAAGCACAAACAGGTTTGTTTTGTGGCTTTGAAAAATAATGAATGTCTTTAAATTAGACTAAAAAATAGCAAGGAAACTAAAGGTTTTAAACAATTAAATAAAAGACATGTAGATGCAGCAGAATGACCCAAACTTAATGAGTTCTTCATATGAAGCCTTCACCATGTGGTAAAAGTTCAGTCTTTTAATTGTCTTTGATAACTAAGGTATAAGTGTGTATGTGATCTCCAATTCTTGGTGGATTCATTCCTGGAAATTAGTGGCTTATCATAATTAGAAATTAGATTAAATTACTCTAACCATAATAGAAAGTGAAGTATGGATTTTTTGGTACTTACCAAATACCAAGTGCAGGAACATATTTATGTAATACATGTTCATGGGGAAAATGAACAGATATATTTGCTAATATTTCCTAAAGTCGTTCTTGAAAATCTACTTTTGCACTCTGTAGGTTTCCCTTGACATTTGTAAAGTCACTTTCACTAGTGCTCCAACTCCATGAAATACCATTAGCCTGTGGGACTTGTAGCCAGGATATGAGTTTCTGTGCCCAACACTTCTCTGACTTGCCATGTGACTAGGGGTAAATGAATTAGATGCTCTGCGCTTCAGTTACTCTTCTGGGAAGTGAGGATATTAATACTTCATGGAGGTGTTTAGGCATGCTTCATATTGGGCACATAGTTTGAGGTCATCAGATGAAAGGTGTTTGCATGATGGCAAAGTAGGATTATTATAGGGACCTGAGCAGGTGTTCACTTTTAATGAGCTTTGCTCTCTTCTAACATACAGTGCCCTTTGGTGCCCCATTGCCTTACTGATTATAATTAAGATTGTCCCAACATTCATATTGTTGATCCTCTCAGATTAAAAAAACCTAAACATTTTCATACTATGTGGTAAATTGGGGTTGAAATAAAAGGACTATACCATCTGCCATGGTGATACAATAGCTTTGAAAAGAGATACTAGTTGGAATGTGCCATAGAGATCTGCGAGTTCTTCAAAGCTCCTCCAAAAGATTAAAAAGAGTAAAAGCCAATTTCTGTGTGTATTTATGTGTGTGTGTGTGTGTTTTAAGGGAGAAAGTTTTCAGTAATATTTGCTTGTGACACATACTGATGATAGCCAGTAACTGAAACCTAGCCATTGTACTGCTTTATACACAGCTGGTTTTTATTAATGATAGAATATTTATGCTTGCTGTACAATTCGTGGCTCATTTCCATATGTATGTCAGAACTTAAATACCCCCCAAAGCAACATTAAGATAACATTAAATATAAATGTGGCCTAGCTAGAAAGGGTGGATTTGGGGGGTCTCTCTTATTCTTATTGGTGTTGTTTCAGAGTACAATAGCCTCCCCACCTCCCAATCTTAGGCATTGATGCTAATCTTTTTTTTTTTTTCCTTTCTTATGTATCCCATACCAAACTTCACATTTTGATCCTTTTGATATGGACAAATGATCTGCCATAAACATTTTGCCCCCCTCTCTTCATAATGCAGATGAAACTGATGTCTGTGTTTTTTAAGAGCATATTTTCCCTGCACATGCTTCTCATTATCTGAGAGGCCTGGACTCAATCAGGAAGGGAGCAGAGAAACCACATAATTGAAAGGAGAATGACGGTGGTGCATACTTGGAATATTTGTGGGAAGGGGATTGCTGACATCAGAAAATGTAGTGGCCTGAGTGTTAACAGCATTGAAGAGAAATAAGCTTTCTGAGTTTCTGTGCATTGAGAATTATTTTTAAGGGGATAAAAATGTGGGCCAGGTTTGACATCCTTTTATGAAGTTGCCCTGGAAACTTTGATGAAGGTTGTTATAGAATAGTTCAATTAAAACCTTCCCCATTAGGAAGCTAATTAATGCATCACTTACTCATTTTGGTTGTTTTCAAGGGACGTGGATTTGCATTGAATTAATGACTTTTTTTTTCATGTGACAGCAAAGTAAGATAAAAATCACAGATGGGGAAAATTATTTAGATTGCCTATTTTGAAGAAATCTAATTTCCTCTTTATTGCATTTAGGTTTTCAGTTCAGATTTTTGTTTCACCCAGTTTGTATATACAGTGATCGCATTTTAGTTTAGTAGCCAGTTTTACTTTCTGGATCATGGGCTGAAAACCAAAGGTTATTAATTTGAGTTTCCTGTATGAGTTGGAGAAATACAACGAATGACAAAAAAAAAAAAAACCCTTTTATTAAGGTAACATTTTCTTTTTTTTACAGTTAGTTTCTATTTGGAGTGTGTGTGTGTGTGTGTGTGTGTGTGTGTGTGTGTGTGTCTGGGGGAGGGGAATTTTTTTTTAAGCAAACAATTTTTGGAGCTAAGAAAATTTTGATGACCCTCTTCACCTCTCCAAGAACATTCTGTCTGCCTCAGGCTGTCAGTTAGGCCTCTGTTAGGGGCATGTGAGGAATTTTCTGACCTGGTGCTTCTTGTGACGAGGCTAAGTGGTGCTCCCTTGGCAGCCTGAAGGAGAGTGGTTATGGTGAGAATGGGAGTGCAGGATTCCTAGCACGTTCTTTTTCTTGTACTCAGTCTTTTTTAGGGGGATGAGTACTTGCTCCTGAGGTTTTGGAGCCATTTGCAATAGAGTAAAATCTCTGTAGCTAAATTTGTAATGTGAGTCTGCTGTGGTCCCCAGAACTCGTGGAGGACAGTCATGCTGTACATATATTCCCTAATGCTACGTCTGTGGCATATACCCACACTAATTTCTGAGAGTGGGAATGTTGGCTGGGTTGTATGATTTGTGGTTTAACTGATTTCACCCTAGTCCTTCCTGGGAAGGCAGGGTGTAGGTTTAGTTTTGCAATGGCAATTCAGTCAAGACAGGTTCCTGGTGCTTGCAAGTCAGCAAGAGGAGGAGGGGCTGCCTTCTGCCTTTGGGGAGTGACTCAGGCCCTTTGGAATGAAGATATGAAACACTGGCTCCTGTCCATGCACCTGCTGGATGCCCCACACCTGCAGTCAGCACCTGAGCCCCACTCAGACACAGAAACCAGACTGAAGGCAGATGGGGCTCTCTTCAAAAGGGGTGCAACAAAACAGGGAGCTCCAAATTATGTTAGTGGAACCCCGTTGGGAATTACATTTAGCCATTCCAGTGTTAGTATGGGGATATGTCTTAGATTTTTTTTTCTGGGTGCAGAGCACTTAAACTTGCTCAAGATACTATTAGAGTGCCAGAGGGAGTTTGCTTTCCTAATGAGTTTGTCTGGTGAACTGTCCTCTAAAAAGCTCAGGAGTCAGATCTGTAGATAGTAGTGTCTAGTAACCAAGCACAAGGCAGGAAGTCGTAAGACCTGGGTTCTGATCCTGGCCCTACCACTGAACAGTGAAATCTTGAACAAATTAGTTATCGTTAGCTATTCTGTTCTGGACTTGAGCTTCTCTGGTTGTAAAATGGGACTAATCACATCTGCCTTTATCTCCTCACAGAGCTGCTAAGAAGAACAAATAAGATCACAGACGTGAAAGAGCTTTTGTCTCCTTAGAAGAAAGGCTGAGAAACTAAAGGTAATAATATTCTTATTATTATTGTTATTGCGATTCCACGTCTTCCATTCCTATTCTTTTCCTGCTGTTACCTCTGTGCAAAGACTTTGGGAGGTAGTTATTCACTTAATATGCAGTTAGTAAGCACATTTTGTGTACCAGTTAATGGTTATGTGTTGGGGTGGATACAATGAAGAATCATGCACCCAACCCTTGCCCTTTAAGAGCTCGTAGTCTAGCGATTTCCGTTCCCAGCTCAACTCATTAACATTGATTTCTGTCTGGGCACTTAGAAGCTTAGAAGACAAGAATTAACTCTTTTTTGAATTTCAGTTGGGGATTTTTGGCCCAAGATCTAGATTGAAGATACGTGGGAAGAAAAGCTATGGGGTAAATAAAGGAATTTCTCTCTCACTCCCACATTTGCCAAGTGCCAGACCCTTGAATGATCACTGTTTTCAGGAGTCCCTCCTTAGTTTCAACCTTGGTTCTGTTCTGTTCCTACTCTGTGTGATCCAGCCCACTCCTGTGACCTTTGCTAGCATCCATATGCTAAATCAAAACTAAACCAAACCAGTTGCTGTCGAGTTGATTCCGACTCGTGGTGACCCTATGTGTTGCAGAGTAGAACTGTGCTGCATAGTTTTGAGGCTGTGACCTTCTGAAGGTGGATCACCAGCCCTATCTTCAGAGGCATCTCTGGTTGAGTTCAAACTGTTTTGGTTAGTAGTTGAGCACATAACTGTTTGTCACACAGAGATTCCATCCATATGCTAATGATTCCCAAATATATATCTCAATCTAGCATTGACTCCTCTCTTTCCCCCCTTCAAGTTGGTCACCAAATTACATGTCTTCTACTAAGCTCACAGGTCTTTTTCTTTGGGATGCTTTCTCAGCTGGCCTAGAGGGTTTTTTTTTTTTTTTTTTTTTTTTGGCAGAGTCCTCTGCATTGCCAGAGCTATCTGCTGGTAACTCTGTTTTCCCATTGGATTGTAGGTACATACTTGCCTCCTCTGCTTGCCTGGGGACTGTACTCTTGTATTTGTCTTTTTTTCCACCCCAGTGCCTACCTAGCACAGTGTCTGGCTCAGGGTAAGTGCTCAATAATGTCTGTGGAAAATATGGGGTGATAAGTGCTATAATTGGCATGTATACAAGGTCTAGTAGGAACACGGAGAAGGGAGAATTGATTTTCCATACTGAGCAGGGTGTTGAGCGAATGAAGAAATATTAAGGAAAACCCTTCAAGGAGAAGGTGTCTGCTCTTAATGAGCTGGGAGACATCTCTGGACTGTTGCTTCCCCTGCCTTAGGACAGGATGACTTATTTGGTCAGGTCTGCAAATAAACCTCTGTCTATAACCCGTTGACCATTTAAGACAGGTGCCACTTAGTCATATAATATTAAATGTGCCACCTTAACTATGGCCGAAAATAGAGATATGCACACAGACTCATTGATTAGATATACTTAGTTCTATACAGCACAATGCCCTTTACAATATATTGAAGACTGGTATTTGAAAACTAGCAAATTTAATTAGCACTCAGAATGTAGCAGGTTGGGTCACTAGAACTGAATGTCTTCAAGCTGACTGTCAGATCTTTCCAAGGGCAAAAATGAAACATGATATAAGCCATTACAGCCATGAACCTGTTCTCACCCACCTGATACTTTTACTAATTAGCTTCTTGGCCAGATGGCAATTTGGGGTGAGCGCATGCAAGCTGAATTCACAGGGGACCCCGCATTCCGCTCTGCCATTTCGCAAGCCACTGGCATACTACGCTGCTTCTCTTGGCTTCTTTTCCTCCCAGGAGCCCTGCTCTGCCCTGGTAGAGAAATGGGAGTAGGAAAACTTTTCATTAAATGAGGGAGAGATTTCATGAGGCTTTGGTGTTTTCCTAGTTTTATTTTTTTAGTTGGGTGGTCTAAAAACATTCATAATCCTTGACCCATTAATTTCACTTTTGGGATTCTATCATTAGGAAAAAATCCAAAATATTGAAAAGGCTAAACCACTAAGATGTTTTTGTAACATTATTTAGACTAGCACAAAATTGAAAGCAATTTAAATATCTTAATAATTGGAGAATGGATAAGTGAATCTTGATACACTTATTTAATGGACGATTATGCAGCCATTATGATGTTTGTTATGAAGTCTATATAACCACATGTAAAATGTGTTCATGATAAAGTGAAATGTAGGCTCCAAAATTATATGTGTATTAATATTTTATAGTTTTGTAAAAACACAAATATGCATAGAAAAATACTAAAGGAGATATTCTGAATGCTAATAATATTTGGGCTGAGGTGGTGAAATTGCGAGTGATTTTTTTTTCTCTTTATTAAAAATATGTGTTTACTTTCCTTATATTACTTGTAAGTTAAAGCATAAATGCAAACAAAAGTGGGTGATATGCTATTGGAGACAGGAGATTGGTGCAGCAGGCAGCTTCTAGGTATAGTCTTAAACTTTTCTCATTTTATTCTCAGTATGATTTCATGGATCTCTTGTACCATTTCTGAGGAAATAAGGAATGTGATGTGATGTGATGGCATGCTCTATTCTTCCCTTGAAATGAATGTGTGTGCAAGAGGGTGGAAGGGTAGTTGAAACAGGATTCTCCTTGCTACCTAATGTCGTTAGGTGCTGTTGAGCTGGTTCCAACTCATAGTGATCCTGTGTACAACAGAATGAAACGCTGCCCAGTCCTGCGCCGTCCTCACAATCATTGCTATGTTTGATCCCATTGTTGCAGCCACTGTGTCATTCCATCTCATTGAGGGTCTTCCTCTTTTTCGATGACCCTCTACCAAGCATGATGGGCTCCTCCAGGGACTGATCCCTCCTGATAACACGTCCAAAGTATGTGAGACAAAGTCTCTGCATCCTCACTTCTAAGGAGCATTTTGGCTGTACTTATTCCAAGACAGATTTGTTCGTCCTTCTGGCAGTCCATGGTATACTCAGTATTCTTCACCAACACCATAATTCAACGGCATCAATTTTTCTTCAGTCTTCCATATTCATCGTCCAGCTTTTGTATGCATATGAGACAATTGAAAATAATCATGGCTTGGATCAGGCACACCTTAGTCCTCAAGGTGACGTCTTTGCTTTCTAACACTTTAAAAAGGTCTTTTGCAACAGATCTGCCCAATGCAATGCGTCGTTTGATTTCTTGACTGCTGCTTCCATGAGTATTGATTGTGAATCCAAGTAAAATAAAATCCTTGACAACTTCAGTCTTTTCTCCGTTTATCATGATGTTGCTTATTGGTTCAGTTGTGAGGATTTTTGTTTTCTTTATGTTGAGGTGTAATCCATACTGAAGGCTGTAGTCTTTGATCTTCAACAGTAAGTGCTTCAAGTCCTCTTCCCTTTCAGCAAGCAAGGTTGTGTCATGTGCATATCACAGGTTGTTAATCCTCTAATCCTGATGCCACAGCCCTTTTCATATAGTCCAGCTTCTTGGATTATTTGCTCAGCATACAGATTGAATAAGTATGGTGAAAAGATACAACCCCGATGCACCTTTCCTGATTTTGAACCATGTAATATCCCCTTATTCTGTTCCCTGCTTGTGCACACTTTAGGGTCGATTACCTTTGTTGCCTAATAACATGTTAAAGTTAATTGTTTAGAGCACAGAAAAGTAAAGCTAGGACCAAAAATGACCAAGTCTTTTAAGAGTTATCTCTGAGAAAAGATGACCAACACTGATCTTAGTAAGATTTGGAAATGCCAAGGTTTTGCTGTGGTTATTAGAATAATTTTCCAACCTGATCTAAATAGGGGTAGAGATAGGGGCAAAGAGTTGGGATCAACTGAATGCCTTTTCTTAAGCTAGTGCTAGAATTACATAAAAGCAAATGCCAAGCTGGTATGATTTTGACAAGACCTAGAACAGGGGCCTCGAAACATTGATTAGTGGAGGTCGACCTACTTGCATATCTTGGCCTAAAGAGGAGAGAGTTTCCATTCTCCTTCTGACATACTTCTAGCCAAACACTTTCCTGTTTCAATTTTTCCTCCTGCTGTTAACATTTTACTTCCAGTGGAACTGGAAACTTTGTGGTAGCATTAAGCCAAGTCTACAGTTTCTTAAGGAGCAGTGGTGGTTCAGTGGCAAAATTCTCACCTTCCATGAGGGAGAACCCGGATTTGATTCCTGGCCAGTGCTACTCATGCACGGCTACCACTTGTCTGTCAGTGGAGGTGTGCGTGTTGCTGTGATGCTGAACAGGTTTCAATGGAGCTTTCAGACTAGGATGGACTAGGAAAAAAGGCCTGGCAATCTACTTCCAAAAGTCAACCAGTAAAAACTCTATGGATCCCAGTGGTCCAATCAGCAACTGATCATGGGGATGGTGCAGGACCGGGCAGCATTTTGTTCCGTCGTGCATGGGGTTGCCATAAGTTGGGGGCTGACTCGATGGCAGCTAACAACACAGTCTCTTAAACCTAGGGTCAATTTGATTTAATAAATATATATTAAGAATCTTCTATGTACAAGCTAATCGTGCTGGATAATATGTTGTAGTGGAAGGGCTGTTGCCTTAGGAGGTATAAAGCCTGTGTGCATTCTGGTCCTGGATCTGACCCTGATTAGACTCTGGTATCATCTATAAAAACCCTTTGCAGTCGAGTCAATTCCGACTCATAGTGACCCTGTAGAAGGGATTTGAACTACTAGATGGTCTCCCAAGAGACTTTCTAGTTCTGGCCTTCAATAATCTAAGGACCCCTGGCACAAAAAACTGAATTGAAAATAAACGTTTTTTTTTTAAAAAAAAAAACAAAACAAAAACCTTACATCGTAAGATTGCTACAGCCTTCTAAGAAAGGTTACTTTGAAATAATAATAGCTAGCATTTACTGAGTCCTTACTATGTGACAGGCTCTGTGCTTAGTATTTTACATGGATAATCTGCCTTAATCTTTATAACAATCCTATGAGGTATGAGCACCATTATCCCTGTTTATTATAATTGAGACTTGGGGAGGTCAAGAGACGTGTACAAGGTCAGTTAGTAAGCCATAGATCCAAGCTTTGAACTTGAGCAGTCTGACTGTAGGCTCAGACTCTTAACCATGGTGGTTATACTGCCTACTCATGATCCATTGAAAGTTTAGGGGTAACCTAAATAGAGACCATTGTTTCTTACCTCCTAATAGAAGTGAATTAGTGCCCTGGGTTTCAAGGCTTTTTGTTCTCTAGGACAGTTCAGGCCACAATATGGATCAACCTAAGAAAACATGGGAGAATTCAGTGTGACCGCTTGGCCTCTCATTTTGTAATGAGGGGGTTGTGTGTGTGTATTTTATGCACAAATACGTGTGCATAGTTATAGGGAAAACTTGGAACTGGTTGCTTTCCATTTAGCTGGGAGTAAAATTGTATGAAACAAGTTGACCAAGATTTAGCAGAGAAACAAGTTTCCTAGACTTTAGATTCTTCATCCTGGTTAGTGAAGTGAGGGGTGGGAGCAGAATGGGAGGAGGAGGTAGAAGGGATAGAAAGAAGATCTTATAGGCATATTTCAAACTTTATTTGAAGGGTAGGAATTTGGTCTGCCCTGACCACCTTGTAATGTTGATTTTCTGGGACTTGGCCTGGGAAACATCTGGGCTCTCACTAATGCATTTTGGCTCAAGCTCCCAGGTGTACCGGGAGAGGTCCATGACTGCAAATGGTGTAAGAATTTTGCCTGGCCTTGTTGACCTGTTGTTGTTATAGAAGAGTTGAATATATAGAATCAAATTGCATTTTAAAAGAGAGAACCATGGATATTCTTTCTTTCCCTATCAAATATCCTCAGGGACAGTTTGTGTGTCCAGGAGAAACAAGGTTATTTTATTGATTGAAGATGATGTCAGAACCTGGAAGTGGTGTGATTAAAGCTTTGGGCAGGTTAGAGGTTGCAGAGTTCATACTATTTTAGTTCCTGAACATGAGACAGGGAATCATTTCCTTTCCTTTCTCTAATAAATAAATGGAATAGTGTTTTCCACTTTAAGTAACTCTTGACACGTAGATGAACATAAGTTCTTTAAGAAAAATCAGTACATTACACAGGAATCTGCACAGTCTTTTTTCTTAGGCTGATTTCTTTTCCTCTTTTAAACAGAAACAAAAATGGCCAGAGGCGGGAGAATAGGGACGATCTGTGTCCAGTTGACAGAAAGTGATTTGGGTTTTGAAAAGGATATGGAGAAGAGAGGACAAAACTAAGGGAAGAGAGTAAGACTTTGGACAAGATAAGTTTCTTCAGTGAGGAGCTGGGTGTCAGGAGAAAGCCAGTCAAAATCGGCATGAAGAATCTAAATAGTACTGCAGAAGAAATGTGTGGTGGTTTCTCTCTAGGGGCTCAAGTTTAAAAGCCTTGAGCTGTTTTCTGCATGTTTTAGCTGAAAAAAAGAGAAATGTTTTGTTCAGAATTGGACAATAGAAGCACTGGGTTATTTACCCTACCTCTGTTAACAGTCCAGCTTTGATTCTAATTAGAAGTCATTCCTCTGCACCGAAAGTAGGGGAGACACACTAAAATAATTACCTTGCAGACTGGGGACTATTTTGCTTTTGATAGTGATTATGCATTGGTCCAAAACCAGATGGAAAGACACATTTCCGTGTTTGTTCACTCTATATCTGTCCACTTTATTTTTGGCAACATTGCAAGGAAATAATGTTAAATTAATCACTTTGGTTTTGTGGATTAAAAGAAAAAAAAAAACTTGGATGTTTTGGTCAGGCTCCCAAAATACAGAGATGCTTGTGTGCTGCTTTGTATTGCCTTGCTCCTCAAATGGAGTCTCTGGTGCGGATTAAAGGCTTTCCTTTACGCAATATGAGTGAGTCATGGCTGAGGCCAGGACAGAAGATACAAATGTGGTTCATGTGCATCTCACCTAAATACAAACTTCTCGATTTTACAACCATTTTGGTTGGACCTGCAAGGGTTATCAGAGGGCCAAAGCAGAAATTAGAAATGAGGACTATCTCAATCCATGTCTATTGAGCGTTTGCATCTAGTCTCTATGAGTCTGGTAGTTTCCGTTGGCTGAGATATTGGGCCAGTGGAAGCTCTGAGAAAGCAAGTGAATGTATCTTCTGTTTGGAGAAGGGTTGTGCTATGTGCTGAGAAGGGCAATCAACTTTCCTACTCTAGTAAGACTGGATTGTAAATTCTGTGAGGACAGGAACTATGTTTTGTGTCTTTTGTATCTCTCATTGTGTTTAACATGAGTCTGGGAAAATGTCTGGAATAGTCACTATGCAATAAATATTTAATGACACAGTTGAAAAGAAGTTCTTTTTTCTTCCCGTCTGAGGCTGAAGCAATTATATCTGGAGCTTCACTGAATATTCTATTTTTTTTTTATTTTACCAAAACCTACTGTATTATGACTAACTTCCCTTCTGGGCTGTGGGGTAGTGAGACTCACTAACCTGTCCTGCTACTGATAGCAATTTAAAGTTGCATCTTAGAGGTGACAGTGAGTATGGTTTTTGTAATCATCTACCATGCCAACTCAGAATGGAAGCAGTAGCTTTCTAGAGCTGTGAGGCTAGAACAAAGCAATTTTTTTCAGTCTCAGACCTGAACATTTCTATCACCTAGAGACTGCACTCCTTTCTGAACCACAGCTGCTGGGCGTCGAGGTTTTCTTTTTGGCTCTAGTGGAGATGCTGTTAGCTACTCATTAAAAGGCGAACACATGGGAGGACAAGTCATCCCTTGGAAGAACTGATTTGGTTAACTGCTGGCCATTGGTGGCAAAATAGAAACGACGTTTTTATTTTTCCCTCCCTACCCTCCTGAACATTTCAGAGTGACCAGTGGTTGGACTCTTGCCGGCGCTTACCCTGAACAGCCTGAGTGTTAGGGGAGAGGGAATCTGCCGTTGCGGTTTCTGGAGCTGCTCATAAGCAAGAATTCCCTATCCTCATCAAGGCTTTAAGCCTAAAAGAAAGCAGAAATAGGTATGGACTATTGATGTGTATGATATGTGTGAGTGTGTGCATGTATGTGTGCAGGGTGGGGTGGGTGTGGAATGGGAGGGGGTGGTATACTCTTTGGGGTCTAGAGCAGCTCAATGTCTGGATTTTCCTACCTTGCAGAATGAGTTTGTAAGTGATTTTGCTTGAACCATACAACTTCCTGTTTCCATTTTTTTCCCTTTTTTGGTAGTCATCTCTCTTGGTAGCCATCTCTCTAGTTTCAGGCACTGAAAGAGATTTGTATGTTATACTTGTCCGCCTATCCAGAAATTCCAATTTGACAATTCAAATACAGGAGTCCTGAAGGGTCACTGGGAGAGAGGAAAATCATACTCTAAAGGCATATTGCTCAGCCTCCTGGTGTGCACAAAAGAATATGACGATTTAAAAAGGGCCTATTGGAGGGTTAACTGTGGAGCCAATATTCAACAGAACAATTGGAAGCCAGGTAGCAGAAATCATGCAAGAAGTGAAAAAAGAAGGAAGATGACCTTTTCCATCTTCCATACACATACTCTGGGTCATTCCTTGCAAAATTAAAGGAGAGGGTTACATATGTCCAGAGAGATTGGAGACTGCCCAACATAACAGAAATAAGGGACTGGGAACTTGGATTCCTGAGTTCTCATCTAGGAACCTGAGGCTGGTTAGGTGACTTTTTTTTTTTTAATTGTACTTCAGGTGAAGGCTTACAGAACAAATAGTTTCTCATGAAACAGAAGTACACATGTTGTTTTATGACATTGATTAACAACCCCACCACATATTAACCCTCTAACTTCTCAACCTTTTTTTTTTGGTGAAAATACACATAGCCAAAGATACACCATTTCAAAAATTTCTACATGCACAGTTCAGTGACATTGACTACGCTCTTCCAGTTGTGCTGTTATTCTCACTTAAGATGAAGGCTTACAGAACAAAATAGTTTCTAATTTAACAGTTGCTACAAATGTTGCCCTATGACAATGGTTAACAATCTCACAACACATCAACAATATCCTTACTCAACCCTGGGTTCCCTATCACCAGCTTCCTTGTCCCCTTCTGCCTTCTGGCCCTTGTCACTGGACTCCTGTACCTTGTTAGTCTCACTTGGTTTTTAGGTTGACTTTTTTTTCTTAAGGTTGACTTTTAATGTGAATTTTGTGTGACATTGTATCTATTCTCCATGAACATTTAAGATCCTTAGAGTGGAAGTTTCATTTTTGAACATTGGCATTTAATTGCAATACTTAGCATGACAAACATTTTGCCCAAAGATTTTATGAGTCTTTAATGAGTTTGTGTGTCTATACAATGCTGGGGGGCTGTGGGGTGGGGGTGAGGAGAAGAGAGAGATGTCACGTACTACTCATTTTTTGTATGGGAAAATGGAAGCCAAGAAAAGAGTAATCAGTTGTTTAGGTTACACTACAATTCAGTATCATGATTAGAATGTGAACCTTGAGTTGTCTTACTACTGATATCTGTTCCATTCAACCCATATTACTTCCTTAAGAAGAATTAAGGGGATATGATAATCATACCCTTTATTTTTCAATTTCTAAATGTCGTGAGAGGCACATTTCAAATGAAAGAGGGCTTCCGTTTTAAACTACTACCCACCACCTCTCCCCCAGAAAATTCAGTGATTATTCCTGGATGGCTAAAACAGAAACATTGCCAATAATAATTACCCAAGCCCTTGGCAAGGAACATCCAAAATGGACAATACAAAACTGATTTTTTAAAAAAGATATGCTTCAGAGTTTCATGAGATCAGAAAGGAAGATTTATGTCATGGAAGGGATCATCATGTCTGGTGCAAGTCAAGCTCTCTTTACCTTTTATTTATTTTAGTTATTATTTAGCATTTTATAGCTCCTCTCACATGCTGAACTGCTTTATAAATCCTTTTGTTGGGGTAACTGCTCCCCACTGCCCTGTCCCCTGCCTCCATAGCCATGTGAGTTGAATTTTTAATTGAAGAAATAGAATACAGACAGATAAACCCTATTAATAAGCACCTGGGGAAATTGTCCTTTCTGATCACCCTACTAGACTTCCCCAGGTTTCCTTAGTTCTCTTGGGACTTAAGATTGAGTATTTAACCCATGCTAAAAGTGAAAAAGTAAACATAGAGCCCTTCGGCCTCCAAGTTCCTCATTATATCAATGCTAGAGCGAGGAGTCACCAACAATTACTCTAGATTCAATTCTTTACTTTGTGTCTGCAATGGAATCCTATCCCCAAATACCCGTTTTCTTCCTCTTTAGAGGACTGATTTATCCATCAACCGGGTGTTAAGCTTCCTGTTTCCCCTTCCCAGGTCAAGGGCAGCCCAGGTGCCCAATTTCTCTCTCTCTTCACAAGGCACCACCAGCAATAGAGATGAGAAATTCTGAAGAACAACAAAGTGGAGGAACCACAGTATTGCAGCGTCTGCTACAAGAGCAGCTTCGCTATGGCAATCCTAATGAGAATCGCAACCTGCTTGCCATACACCAGCAAGCCACAGGAAATGGCCCTCCTTTCCCCAGTGGCAGTGGGAATCCAGGTCCTCAGAATGATGTGTTAAGTCCCCAAGACCACCACCAACAGCTTGTAGCTCATGCTGCTCGACAAGAACCCCAAGGGCAGGAAATCCAGTCAGAAAATGTCATCATGGAGAAGCAGCTCTCCCCTCGAATGCAGAATAATGAAGAACTCCCGACCTATGAAGAAGCCAAGGTTCAGTCCCAGTACTTTCGGGGCCAACAGCATGCCAGTGTTGGAGCTGCCTTCTATGTCACTGGAGTCACCAACCAGAAGATGAGAACTGAGGGACGTCCGTCGGTTCAGCGCCTCAATCCTGGGAAGATGCACCAAGATGAAGGACTCAGAGACCTTAAGCAGGGCCATGTCCGCTCCTTGAGTGAACGACTAATGCAGATGTCACTGGCCACCAGTGGGGTTAAGGCCCATCCACCTGTTACCAGCACGCCCCTCTCCCCACCACAACCCAATGACCTCTACAAGAATCCCACAAGTTCCAGTGAATTCTACAAGACCCAAGGGCCGCCTCCCAATCAGCATAGCCTGAAGGGCATGGAACATCGAGGCCCCCCACCAGAGTATCCCTTCAAGGGCATGCCACCCCAGTCTGTAGTGTGCAAGCCCCAAGAGCCAGGGCACTTCTATAGTGAGCATCGTCTGAACCAGCCAGGGAGAACAGAGGGGCAACTGATGAGGTATCAGCATCCCCCTGAGTATGGAGCAGCCAGGTAAGAAGAGTTCCCTTTCTGTCATTTGCTGACCTCGCCCCCAACCAGCTTCTGCTGTGTGTTGGGAATCTTAAGGGAAGGAATGGGCAGGTGTTTGGTATAATGAACTCTGGAATGCATGGCTGGCCCTTGGCTTAGTAAAGTAGCTGCCAACCTGAATTTCTAGCCTCTTTAGCCATAATTAGCACAGTACATTCCCTTGACTTTATAGGTTGAACATGGCCACAGCTGCCTAGTAGATGAACAGGAAGACAAATCTTGATTTCAGCGGGTATTCACTGTCTTGTCTCCTAGGATATTGAATGAGAGGTCAGTGCTCCTCTTCTTTTGAGGTATTAAGCCCCACGGAGCAAAAGCAAATTATCTTGGACTTTAGAACATCCTATCACTTCCATTTACATTCCTCCATAAAACTCTCATCACTTTTTTTTGCAAGCAAATCTATCTGCTTCCCATTAGTTTTAATTCTTCTGTAGAATTTCTGTGATTTTTTTAGATAAACAAACACCCAGATTCTATTGTGGAGGGAAATATATATGTGTACAGGTTTAGAATGGTCCTTGCCTTGTACTTCCTTGCAGTTCATGAAGTCTGGACTCCTTCATCTTTTTTCTGTAGAGAGTTTGTTGTCTGTCACATTTTTAAGTACCTAAGTTAAATTCACATCATATCGTAGACATTTTGGTCAGATGCTAAAATGCAGATGGAAAAACATTCCCATGACTTCTGTACCACTGGATTAGTTCAGGAAAGTGGTTTCGTATGTTCTGTTCTTCCTAAATACACCTCTTAATTATTCAGAGCCCATTGTCCCATTGCTGTATTTACCAGACCTTATGATTCTGTTTGTTGTTCCTATTGCTACTATTTGGGCCATGTGTGATCAGTAGTATTTCAGCATGAGTTGGGGAGGAGGCTGAAACCATGGGCAACAGTGATGGCAGTTATGCGTGGTATTCCTGTGCATTTACTGTGGGTAATTTTGAATGAACGTAAGTTTGAAGTCCCTGGACCTAGGCTGGCCTTTTTTCATAGGCAGTGCACAGACTACCACAGTGATCTGTCTCTTCCTCACTGATTTGGGAAAAAGCCTCTTGGCTTGAAGTTCATTGGGTTACTCAGGAGAGAAGGCAGGCAGGGAGTAGGGTACGGTGAAGGTAAGAGTATGCACCTGGCACTTCCTGGTATTTCATTTTTTCCCCCTGCAGGTCCTGGTTTTAGCTAGAAGCAATTCACTTTAGGCTCCACCCCTAACTTTGCTGGTTTAAGATTTTTTTTTTTTTTTCCTTAACTCAGGTTGATTTCCTAACCCTTTCAACCTCCTCTGTGCAGCTTTCAAAGGGCAGGAGCCTAAGTTCTGATAAGTGGCTTGGAACAGGAAATGGGGTAACAGACAGGGCCATTTAGGTTTAAATGAGAACAAGAACCCGATTCCCATCTGCCCAATGAAACGGAAGATCCAGGGAGAGGTTGGTCTGTTCGACTGCTTAGCTTAGTGGAAACCCATTCAAGCCAGCAAAATGTCAATGAAGCTGGGGGTTTTTGTTTGGCTTTTCCCATCAGTATGGAAGAGTCTGTGGGACTCCCTCCCATATGTGGATGGACTGACGTCTGTTGCTTGTGGGAGGGGAGTGTGTTGGCTGGGGTGTGGAGCAGAATCCAAAGCCCCGCTCAGCACATGGCCCACCTTCCCAGAAAAGCTATTTTCAGAACTCATTCACCAGTATTGTTCGTGATCTGAAATGACTCCCACAGTGTTTGAAGCTAGATGGAAAAGCCCTTTGATCTGCCTAAATAAATAATAAGGAGCCCAAAGAGGGATTTGTTTCTTCCCATACTGATTAAACCACCAGAGAAATTTAGCTGCATGTATTTTATAGGAAGATACTTTTTATTTTTTCTTCCCCCCTAAGTTATCTAGAGCTCTCTTTCTAACCCCCAAAAGCAGCAGAGCCCATGCTGACTGTCCTCTCTAGAGCAACAATATAATAAATTGGTTTGCTTTAACAGGTTTTCTCTCTATGAGAGAGGAGCAGGGTGCTTGGTATGCTTGATGAATAAGCAAATCGAAAACAGTCCCAATTGGGGAATGCTCTGTGTGAAGGTTGGGTCTGCTTCAGGCAAATTCTGACTGTAAAATTTTTGCAGGGCCCTGGGTGAGGGAGTGGCGCCTATGGACAAACTGTTGGCAAGGGAAGGTTGTTGAACTGCTTTCCAGAAGTGTACTGTTTAAAGTGGTGACATTTTTTTCCTCCTTTATTTCCTTTAACCAACTAGCTATACAGTTTGTGAGTACTTTTCCAAGTAACTGCTGTGAGCACCAAAGAATTAGAAGACTACGTTCTTAGTTCTTAATCCATAAATTACAGATCAAGGTGCAAAGCAAGCTCTTTGAACAAATTGCTATTAAAAACCTTTGTTTGCCTTTAGATGTGCAATGAAATGCTGGAGATTTGCTGTTAAAATGAACAAAATGTTATAAACAATTCTTTTATTACTTCATCTTCCCTATGCCCTCCTCCCCACTTAAAAAAAAAAAAAAACCATGAATGCCCAAAACTCCAGATGGGAAACAAGGCCAAGCCATCTGAAGAATTTTAAATTTCTGAATCTTTGTCCTTTTGAGTGCTGAGCCTTTTCTGGATCCTGGGTTTTTGTACATTCATCAACTGCTTTTAAATATTAAATCACTTCTTTTTATAAAGCGGTCACCTCCTTTCAGTTGTTGAGATCATGCCAGATCTGAGGTTTCTTGAAATCCTTGTTTAGTGGAATCTAAGAGTGACCTAACTCTGTAGTTCAGCGCAGAGCTGGTTGTGCAAGAGAAACAATCAGGAATTTGCAGCCCTCTCCAGGTTTCACAGGATTCACCATTGCAGAGCCTGGGAAAGGAACCGTTTCTGTGGTGAGAATAAATTGGGTTCCAAGCTGTTGGAGGCACCTGCTCTGGTATGGGTGTATGTGTGCACAGGCTTGCACATGTGTGGGCTAGGAGTGTGTGTGTGTGTATGTGTGCGTTTGAGGAAGGTGGGGGCTTTCCTGTAAGCATGGTGGCAGGGTAGAAGGTTCTGTGTCAGCTGGATGTGCTGGCTTTTACTTTCCATTTGTGTCCCCACAAGCTTTCTCTGGGAAGGAGTTTCTCTGGCTTTGGGAAGGACGCTGAATTTAGTCATGGGCCTCCTTCCTGCATGTGTGTTGTCTCTCCTTTCCCGCAGAGCACAGTGGCCCAGGTTGTCTTAGGAAGGAGCAGGATGAAGGGAGGGAAGAGGCAGGGAGGCAGGTCAGGGGCCTTCCGTGGGATCATGTGATTCTTTTGTCTGCGGCAGCTTGCTGTTCATGGTTAATGTTTCAGTGGGGAGCGATTCAAGCTGCTGTGTGGAGGAAGGACCTGGGTAGTTTGCAGCTCACCCAGCTGGGCTGCCACCGTTATTAATATTGTTATTACCATTATTATTATCATTATTTAATCTTGAGTGTATTTTGGTCCCTCTGACATCCCCCATAGCTCTCTCCCACCCCCACATTCATCTCTCCCCTCTTCTTGGGGAACTTCACACAAATGTTAATACTGTCCTGCTTTTCTTGTGGAGGCAGAATGCTGGAGCCCAGATGGAGTTCATTCACTGGAGACCATTCTTTCCTTTTGGGACCCTCTGAGCCCGAGCGCCCAACTGCCTTGGTTTGCTCAGGACAACAGTGCACATGATTTGCTTCCTTTTCCAGCCTGGGCACCTGAGGGGCAGCTGCCTTGTCTCCACTTATCTCTCGGCAGAACCCAGAGTCATGGCCTGAACCCGCATCCTGGGTGTATCTGACCCCAGAGACCTTGTGGTCTCCTCCTTCCTGAGGTGCCTCTTGTGCTGCCCAGGGTATGGTGGGGGGGGCCTTTCAGTCTCCAGGCAAGCGGTAGGCCACTTGCAGAGTCTGTTTGAGAGAGAGGCTTGCATTGCTTGATGGGTCCTGGGGAGCTGGGGGGAGAAATCCCAGTTCAGAACTAGGTGTTCAGTCTTTAAAAGAAAACACTTCCCAGGCTTCCAAATCCTGGGAACAACGAGGAAGGTTAATAATACGGTGATTCTCCCCTTAAATTTTGAGAGCTGGAAAGAACATTGAAGAGCATGAAATTTAAGCCTCTCTTTTCCACATTAGGGAGCCCTGGTGGCACAGTGTTAAAGAGTTCAGGCTGCTAACCAAAAGGTCAGCAGTTTGAATCCACCAGCCGCTCCTTGGAAACCTTATGGGGCAGTTCTGCTCTGTCCTATAGGGTTGCTGTGAGTCGGAATCAACTCGACGGCAATAGTGTTTTGGATTTTTCTGCGTTAGAGATCCAAAAGCCCCAACAAACACCAGGACATTGTATTTTAATTCTAGGGAGATTATATATATATAAACTATAATAACTCTTATTCAAAGAGGAAAGAGACCACATAGTCCATTTTACCTATGAGGAAACTGAAGATCCACGGTATGGAAAATGGGAAAAGACCCATCAAAATAAGTTTATAAACAGCCCCTGGGTTTTTGATTGGATGAATGCTTTGAGCTCTTGTAAAGAAAGGTTATATATGGTAGCAACTTAAAAACTGTAATCCTGAGTACTAGGTACATTCTTCTGTGCACAATTGTTCCCATGCGCACCTCAGTATTCAGCAATAATTTGTATTGACATATGTCTGAAATTGGATGAATGAGAGGGTAATACCAGAGGCGTAGATGGAGCTGAGGGACAGAACCTAGGGTTTGAGTGGGTTTGAGGGATCTTGTGAACATCTGGGTTACTGAGTATCCATGAGCAAGTGTTTGAAATGTTTTTGTAGCTGTAAAAAGCCCTTATAATGAGGATCTCTTCTAGGAATAGATAAAGGAACAATAATGGTAACTGGAGTGTGTGTGGGAGAGATAAGCTTCAGCATGTGGAATGCCAGTTAAAAGTTAATTGCTCCTAGTGATTTGTCCCAGTTCCACCATGAATTTTATGCAATTTAGTACAAAGATTAAATGAATATCCCATAAGTAAAATCTCTAACAAGGTCAACTTATCTCACTGGGAGGTAGATAAGAGACTCTTTGTAATTTCTTTTGAGCTTAGAAATGAGAAGAGCCCAGTATTTTTTGTAATTCATTTGTGACTTCAGGAATGAAACAGAGACTCAGGCAGATTAACTTACTTGAGCAAGCTTACAAAGCTGGTAGAATAGGGTCTCCAAACTGTCTATTGGGATCCACACCTCATGCTCTTAGACATCTTCTATTGATTGAGAAATCTCAACTTTAGGTCAAGTATTCACAGGATTTGGGAGGTATATGAGGTTAGTTAGACACAAGCTAAGGGGTGAACAAGTTTTTTGTTTTCAGTGTATACTGACAGATGTTCTTCCTAGTGGTGATGATGGTGGAAGTGATTCATCCACATACTCTGATTGATTCCCTTAATGGCAAGTAGTCTGGCATTATGGACAAGAAGGTGAGAGCAACATTAAACAATGTACCAAAGCTCTCTTTCTGAAACTGTCTGTAAGCAAAGGGCTAGGAATCTGAAAATCATTGCACGGAAATCAGTGTTTTGTGGTAGTGGAAAGTCTGAACATGGGGATCAGGAAACAAGGGCTCTACCCCGGCACTACCACGAACTCACTCTGTTATATTTGGTAGGCCATTTCCCCTCTCTGGACCTCAGTTTCCCCCTAAGTCCAATGACAGAGTTGGACTAGACTATTTAAGACCTTTTTAGCCCTTACATTTTATGATTGAGTACACCAAAAAATAATATGATAACATTGCCTGTAAAACAAAAAACCAAACCCATTGCCATCGAGTCGATTCCAACTCATAGCGACCCCATAAGGTTTCCAAGGCTGTAATTCTCTACGGAAGCAGACTGACACATCTTTCTCCTACGCAGCTGCTGGTGATTTCAAACCACCTACCTTTTGGTTAGCAGTCGATCGCTTTAACCACTGCATCACCAGGGCTCCCTCCAAATCTTGGTATTGTCACTACTAATGGGGCACCACCATTAAATCATTAATAACTATAGTCACCAAGAATTATTTGGTGTCACTAATATAATAAGTATCCACTTTATATATCCTCAAGGAATTTTTTGTGAATATATGACTGAGGGGATTCTTCAGAATACCCAAAGGGGGTTGCAGATAGCAAGATGAGGGGTGGTTTTGATGACTATTTGCTGTTTTCTTCTGTGCAAGTAGAATGCATTTTCTAAATTTAAATCTTTATGTGTGCTAGACCACATATGGAATGCCAGAAAAGAGTTAGTTTAAAATAATGAGATAAAAATTACCTTTCAGAATAATTGCTTAAAATGCTTAACTTCAGCAACGCGTATACAGGCATATGTCACTTAGATTTGTACAAGAATACCTTTGAGGTCATCTGCTTCAGTCCCCCATGAGATCACACCATTCTCTGTTAGGTCTTTCTGTCTGGTGTAGTCACAAAAAGTCAGACCTGGAAAGGATCTGTAGGGGGTCTTTGCAGAGATCGCATAGTCTAACCCTGCCTGCTCCTCATTTTACAGGTGTCCTAGGTGCCCGGAACATTCCTCATCTCACTTTCTTGTGCCCTTCTTCCCCAGTGCCTTAGTAACAAACTTAACCTGACCATGCCCTTCATGTTTTACAGGCCAACACAGGACATCTCATTGCCACTCTCAGCCAGGAACTCTCAGCCTCACAGCCCTACTTCTTCCCTCACGTCGGGGGGTTCCTTGCCCTTGCTGCAGTCTCCACCGTCCACTAGATTGTCTCCCGCCCAACACCCCTTGGTCCCAAACCAAGGAGACCACTCTGCTCACCTGCCTAGGCCACAGCAGCATTTCCTTCCTAATCAGTCTCACCAGGGAGATCATTACCGTCTCTCCCAGCCTGGCCTGAGTCAGCAACAGCAACAACAACAGCAACAACACCATCACCACCACCACCTCCAACAACAGCAGCAGCAGCAGCAGCCAGGAGAGGCCTATTCAGCTATGCCTCGGGCTCAGCAGCCATCTGCTTCTTATCAACCAATGCCAGCAGACCCTTTTGCCATTGTTTCCAGAGCCCAGCAAATGGTTGAGATCCTCTCAGATGAGAACCGGAACTTGCGGCAGGAGTTGGAAGGATGCTATGAGAAGGTGGCAAGACTACAGAAGGTAAGGCCCCCATTTTGGGATATTAAAGGCTTCTTTAAATCTTATTTGTGGGACTTGTTTAATGTAGGTATAAAAGTTTCCATTTGTGGATGCCTGCATTATTTATAGACAAGTCTTAAGGATTCTTATAACTGAGAGTTAGATATGGATCAAGCTTTGGAAAGGGCCTTCTGTCTGTCTGTCTAGGCGGAGTAATATTTTACATTTATGTGAGGAGGAAAAAAAAAAAAACCAAAAACATGTTTTATATAGTTTTCCCAGACACCATAGCCCTCAAGGAGATTTAATAGATTATTTTAGAATTCCAAAAGGCAGGGAGACTTCATCATAAGGCCAAGAAGACTGGTGATGCCTGTGTAGATGAAGGTCTTGCCAGCATTTTAAGGCTTTTCTCTTGATTACATTTTTCAAATACTGAATTTGCATCTTAAATATAAAACCATAGTTCCTAGAAAAATCTCACCAGCTGAAGTTAGAGCTCACCCTGCCTTGTTCTGGAAAAGGCTTAGAGTACTTTTCCTGGTGGGGGTTCTCAGAGTAACTCTTCAACAGCCCTCCCTTTTCCTCTTTTTGTGTTGGTCTTTCTTTGCAGCTCAAATTCAACATCTGTTCTCTTTCTCTGGTGTGTGTAGGAGGCAGGAGGGGCTTAGCACCACAGCTGGGGGACAGGTGACAGCCCTAGGCTGAGGAAGTAGAAAAAAGAGTGTGTCCCAAGTTCACATTCTTCCCTGGGCCCCTCCTGTCTCCTGCAGCTGGGACTTCAGTTCTTGAGTGCCTCAAGCGAGGAACCTTAGTTCTTGGCTTCCAGTGGCTGTTGGTGAATAGGGCTATGCCTTTGGCAGCCTCTTTGCAGCTTTTGTCATTGTGGAGCTCGTGTGGTTTGATCTCTCTACAATGTGAACTTTTCAGGGAGGTGAGGGTGAAGGTGGGGGGAGAAGGGGGGTTGCCTTGTATTGTTCAGTAACTCTGTCCTTAGGAGACACCCAGGAGTGGAAATTTCAGGGGCTTGAATGAAGCTGAGAATTTGTAAACACCAGATCTGGGTCCTAAAAGCGGGCTTATTATCAGCTAAGTATTTCTGTGTAGCAAAAAAAAAGCCTCCCCTCATCAGTTTTTCCAAATCTGGATGGGAATTGTTGGGGTGGAGAGAGAAGACTGTTTCTCCCTGGCTTCTCTCCCAATTTTGCATTTACTCCCTTTTCTCATTGTAACCACACCCCGTCTCCTCACATTGGTGCAGTAAACTAATTCTATTTACACACTAGGAGAAGATTGGCCTGGTTTCGCTGATTAAGTTAATGCTTGATACCCCCTCCCCAAACTCTATTCAAGAGGGCCCCTGCACCATCTTTGATGCCATAACTGAAGGATGAGCTCAGATCTTCTATAGGCCCTCTTTGCCAGAAGATCTATGGTGATTTTTTTTTTTTTTTTGTGAGAGTGAACCACTGGGAAAATGAGCACAGTAGGATGCTTTGTTTGTTTGGGTAAGCATACAATCAAAAGACTTCTGCTAATCACCAGTGTTGGAACACCCTAGCCTGGCAGCCAATATGGAGAAAGGTGCCTCAAATAAGCATAACTGACACAGCTTGAATGTTGGGAGAAGTGAAGACCAACCTAATGCTGTAGTGGGTTGGAGGAACAGGTGGGTAGAAAAGGAAAAGGAAAATGAGGAGTATAAGGTAGATAGATGCCAGCTAGTGCTACGGGAAAAAAAGACCCAGGACTCATGAGGGGGAATACATTGACATAGAATAAGTCAGGAAACCCACTGCCACCTTCCCTCTTCCCTGCCCCCTTCATAAACAAGACAAAACACTAGAAATGTCCTTCTGTGGCTTCTTTTCCTGGAAGGCCCTGTAGAGAGATGTGCAACTTGCCCTTTTGAAGGGAACAATCTCCTCACAGGGGGTAGGGAAAGGATTGGTACACAGCCTTGAAATAGTACTTTAAACAACTTGAGTAAAGATACTGCCTTCCAAGTGTTGTATTCTGTGGGGAAACTGGATAGCCTCACATTCTTAACGCTGCCTAGAGCAGACCAACACCAAACCTGCTCTTTCAAATGGAAATATTTATTTTCTCTCCTCGGCACTTGAATTTCATGCAAAAGCTTCATCAGGCACAGGCCTTGCAGATCTTGTCTCTAAATGCCATTCACCAGTTTTCACCTTCTGTGCTGCTATCTTGGTGCCATCTGCAAGGAGAAAAACACTTTCAAGTCTGCTCTTTTCTGTGGTGTAAGCCTCATTTGTTTGCAGGCAGTCCCATCTCAGGCATAACTTTGGGCATGGGAGCAGGTTTATTCTGAGTTGTTTGGTAACCCTACCTTTCCTTCAGTTTCCCGCTAAGGGTCTGATATGTCTCCCCATAAAATACCCTGAGCTTTGTTAAGAAGGTTTGTTGTTGTTGCTAGGTGCTGTCGTATTCGTTCTGACTCATAGCGACCCTATAGAACAGAGTAGAACTGCCCCATGGGGTTTCCAAGGAGCTGCTGGTGGATTCAAACTGCCAACCTTTTGGTTAGCAGCTGTAGCTCTTAACCACTGTGCCACCAGGGCTCCGTTAAGGAGGTAGTGGGACATTAAGAAGGAACTCAGATTACTGAACATTTTGATCAAGGACCCAATAGATGGATGCTGATCAAAGGAAGGAAAAATATGAGACAGGATTTCAAATTCTTATAGAAACCAGACTTACTGGACCCGTTATCACTAAGGGAAATGCCAAATCTGTTGCCCTGAGATAATCTTTAAGCCTTGAATCGAAACTATCCCATGAGGTCATCTTTAAAATAAACAAGTTTAGCTCAACTAGTAAAGAATGTTCGCCTTGAGCAATGTGCTCTTTTAAAGAATTATTTATATGAGATCAAATTGACAACGGTAACTCTAAAACATAGAGGAGAAGTTTAGGGGACAGAGGCTAAGTTAATGGTGGTATAACGATACGAGTAGAGAAAGCGAGATGGTGACACAATGTGAAGAATGTAACCAATGTCACTGAACTGTATATGTAGAAAATGTTGAATGGGTGTATGTTTTGGTATGTATAATTTCACCAAAAAAAAAAAAAAAAGGGATGCAGAACAGTTGCAGGAGTCAAATTTTATTTGAACATTGCTTGAGAATTGGCCGTGGGGTTTATTTGTCTTACACAAATTATATGCATATATCTCTGTGGTAACTAAATGTGCATGCAATGGAGCTATGCTGGTTATAGAGAGACTCTGGAGTCATATTTTTTACTTCCAGATTCTACCTGATTCAAAGTAAGAACCATTCTCTTTGTTGTTTTTTTTTTTCCCCTCATCTTACAAGATTTGCAAGGTGTCATGAAACACAATTCTGATCATGAATTTCTGTGCAAAAGTCTGTACTGGTTTCCCACTGACTATGGGGTAAAGTCCAACTGCCTGGCATTAGAGCCCTTTTATGATCTGACTCCAATGTGTCTATGCAGCCATATCTCACCTGCTTCCCTCTGTGTACCCCACAGTGTCCAGCCAAACTAAACTACTGGTCATTCTGGGAATGCATTTACTCACTCAGAATAGAATACCCTTCCCCTCACCTCTGCCTATTGAAATCTGACCCATCTTCCAGTATCTGATTCAAATGCCGCCTCGTCCCTGAAATTGTTGTCCACTCCCCTCACCCCCAACCAGGAATAACCTCTTCCTCCTCTGTACTTTATAAAAGTATTTCTACTTATCTTAGTAATGCATCATTTCCTATGTTATTTATTTAGATCGAAAGCTTCTTGAGGGCTAAAATAATGTCCTCATTTATATTTACATACCTCACAGTGCTTTAAAAAGTTCTTGCAAATAATAAGCCTTTGATAAATGTTTGTTAAAATCAGCTGAACTACTACATGAGACTGAGACTTAGGATTCTTAGGGTTCATCTCTGCCACTGACTTGCTCTTGGCAAGGGTACTTTAACTTTTTTCTCTGCTAAGTTGGGGAGAAGGAGCCCTGGCTGCGCAGTGGTTAAGTACTTGGATGTTGACCGAAAGGCTGGCTGTTAGAACCTACCAGCAGCTCCGCAGGAAGAAGATGTGGCAGTCTGCTTCTGCATAGATTACAGCCTTGGAAATCATATGGGGCAATTCTACTCTGTCCTATGAGGTTGTTATGAGTCGAAATTGACTTGACGCCGTGGTTTTTTTTTGTTTTTTTTATTTAAGATGGGGAGAAGAATCCTTGCTTAGGTAGATATCAGGGCAAATTGAAATAAACATGTGAAAAGCCCTTCAAATGCTCTGGAAAAAAGTTATCTACATACTTATACATTGTTAGTAATATTTTGCCATTAAGAGAACTTTTATTTAGAATTTAAAATCATAACTTTGTTTATGAAATTTACTCTATCTTACCACCTTCCCTGAAGGTAGAAAATATTTTTTTTTGTTTGTTTGTTTAACTTGAAGAAATTGAATGAAACAGTAAGTTAATTACTGAGCTTAAGGTTGAACTTAGAAATCTCGTTGAAACTTTTCTCATATGACTGTGCTGTACTTGCCTCCCGGCCATGTGTAAAGCCCTGGGAGAAGCTGTCATTGAGGATTTGCATGTATGTTTTCAGATGATCTTACCCATCAACTTCCTATTTTCACCACCATCTTTCCTTTTCTTTTAAGGTGGAGACAGAAATCCAGCGTGTCTCGGAGGCATATGAGAACCTTGTGAAGTCATCCTCCAAAAGAGAGACCCTAGAGAAAGCTATGAGAAATAAGCTTGAAGGGGAGATTCGGAGGATGCATGACTTCAACAGGGATCTGAGAGGTGAGGGAATCAATGGGCTTCTCTTTCTACTTCCAAAGAGTTGGGCAGAGCGATGAAGTGAAAGGCTGCGGAGTATAATATTAGGTTCTAAGAGATTGTCCAACCCACTGGTATGGCCAGTAAATTGCAGGGCATATACATGGCTAGGTTTTTGTGACTGTAGGAGTACTTGGTCTTAAGCTTGTACTCCCTCAAAGTGGGGAGATCCATCTGACTGTCCTTCTGAGAGATGAACTGTGTTAATCAAGCAATATCTTCCGGGACTCCGGAGCCCACCTGCTCTCTCTCCATCATTGGTGCTGCCCCTCTTCCTTTATAGGATTTGCTAAGGCAAATGCTGTACAAGCTTAAAATAGTGACATCCTCCAACTGTTATTTCTAGAACTCCCTCTTTTTAGTTTTACCTTAACATGAAAATATTGAAGATGGTGAGAAATGTTTCTTCTTTAAACCACCTTCAGCACTTTTGAAACTGATGACCTTGGGGAAGTTATTTTCTGTCTTTGGGTTTATGGTTATCTATAAAATGAGGGTTCTGGGTCACCATGAGTCGAAATCGTCTCCACACCACCGCAATGGGTTTGTTTGTGTGGGATTTTTTTTTTTTCTTACTGCTATATGCTGTCCATCGTCCTGTCAAGCTTTGACATTATATGATTCTACAGACTTGATCGCAACTTTGGTGCTCTTTTGCCTGGTTCATGAAAGACATCATATATTCAGGGATGGATTCCTTCATTGACATTTAAAATTCTGCACTTCTGTTTTGTCAGTGAAGGATGAAAGTGTTGCATACTCACCTCCTTCTTCCCCACCATGGTCTAGTTTTATTTTGGAATTCATGTTTGCAAACCTATATCTGCCACCCATTCCTACTTAACAAGGAGAAGCAGGCTTGTTTTGTAGAAAGTCGGTATTTAGAGGGCAGACAGCATGTGCTTGGAAGTTTGTGTTTGGGGCCCTGCTGATTGTCTTCAAATTCCACAGAGCGTCTAGAGACTGCCAACAAGCAGCTTGCTGAGAAGGAATATGAGGGGTCAGAGGATACCAGAAAAACCATTTCTCAGCTCTTTGCTAAAAGTAAGTATGAAAGCTTGGGGAGCAGTATTAATGTGCTGATGGGAGTGAGGTGTGTGAAAAAGTTCCACAGTTCTATTTAGCCTTCTAGAACCTGGTGGTGCAGTGGTTAAGAGCTCAGGCTGCTAACCAAAAGATCGGCAGTTCAAATCCACCAGCCACTCCTTGGAAACCTTATGGGGCAGTTCTACTCTGTCCTATAGGGTTGCTAGGAGTTGGAACTGACTCAACAGCACATAACAACAACAACAGAACAGCCAGGACTGAGTTAATGCCATCTAGAGATTCTTTTTTCTATTCAGGCACGAAGTTTGGAAGATTCTGTTATTTTCCTTCTAGGCCAAGTTGGCTGCTTCCCACAACATCTAGTCACATCAACATGGCTCCTTCTGTATTAAACCAGAGAAGTGCCTTTAAATATCTTCCATTGTCATGACTAGTTGAAGAAAAGACCTTAATAAACATGGAGTCCCTTAATGTTGAAGAGATTTTCTTAGAAAGCTCTGACTTCGTTGGCTGACTCTGGTAGAGATGGGATTAACATGAAAGATTGATAACTGGCATTTGCAATACTTAACTTGCATCCAGGGGGCCCTTAGTTAAACACCTTGCATTATATAATATTATTACGTGTTGGCAGATTGCAAGGGTAACTAGAGGGGAAACATTGCTATGACCTGATTGCAGAGTTGGAGGGCGTGGGAGAGGGCAGAACTGTGTCTTCTTCATAATAGGGTTTCCTTTGTCTGGAAATAATCCTAGGACGCTGACGATGAATTAATCCTATTCTTTATCAGTCCCTAGTGGACTCCACCCAGCTAGACAATGTCTAATTTTTTCCAATTGCCATAATAAAACCGGCAATAAAAACTGCACAGTGATTTGAATCCATAGGGAGAATTAGTTGGGGGAAAACAGATGAACTACCCTCCTTTCTAGAGATGCCCATGTTTGGTTTCTCCTACCTCTAGTCTCCCTCAGTGCAGCTCCCAGTTGTAGTAGTCCTTAGTGGGGATGTGTCAGTCCCCATCTTTGCTGTGCCTCCAAGTGACCCTTTCAAGTCATTCCATGAAGCGTCCAGTCAGCTTTTATAAGTGTGTTTGATCTTCACTTACAATATTGCCCTCTCATCCTGGGCTGCTCTGTTGTGCTTTGGCTTCAGAACTGGGTTTTTTTTTTTTTTTGTTTCTGTTTTTCCCTTCCTCTTTCCCTGATCCTCTTGTTCCTTTGTCAGTATATCTTAGAGGAAGGAATGTAGTTTTTCTGGTGTCATCAGTGACTTGTGTAAACTGCTTGGTGGTGAAGTTGCTTTTGTGGTGTCACGGTTACCCTGGAAGCCAGTTCACTGGTGGAGAGAGGGTGGCAACCTCCCAAGACAAGACAAAACAAAACAAAACAAAATAAAATAAAATACATAGATTCTTGCCCTGAATCTGCTAGTTCACACTCCACTCTGTGTGGGGATGGTATTTGAGGTGTCCTAGGAAGTCTGCTACTGGTTTATAAAATGTGGTAATTTAGTAGATCAAACTACATTAACAGCAGGAGGAAAGACTATCAAATGGCCTAAGAAGGGAAAAGTGAACTCCATCAACTAGACAGAGAAGAGGGCATGATTCTTGGCCTCCTTAATTTCTTTTGCCTTTGGGCATTGGCAGGGCCTTGCATGGTGGGAACTGGGACAGGAGAAAAGAAATCCCTCTTGAAAAGCCTTCCTAGGGAATGTGCCCCAGCAATCCTAAAGAGACCAAATCAACTCCACCCTAGGAGAAGGCAGCCTGGTATAGTAGAAAGAATTTAGAGCAACGTGGGTTTAAATATGGCCTCCACAACTTATTTACCAATTTTGGGCCCTGTGCAAGTTACTTAACCTCTCCAAGTCTCTGTTTTCTCATATGCAAAATGGAGAAGAGAAGAATGCCTTCCTTGTATGGTTGTTCTGAGGATTAAGTGTGATAAATATCCTAAAGCATTCAGTACAATACCTGATATGCAACAAGTATTCAACAAATGTTTGTTTCTTTGCAAGATATATCTGAATATATATGTAAATTCAGAGTGGGAAGGAAGATGAGGCTGCCCTATTATAATTTCTTCTAAAAACTTAAGTATCTACTTCTCCACAGGGCACTTTACCTCCAAATCGGAATCAACTACTGGTTTGAGTTGTTGGTATGAAGTCTGTCCTAGTTAAAATGAGAGAGCGTTAGAAAGGCATGGTCACCTGTAGCTATAAGAATTCAGAAAGAATTGCTAATTCTATAAGTCTGGTGAGTCATCATTCCCTTTATTTATCTATTAAATTAGATAACAGATTACTTAAATGATGGGCACATTAGAAAGCACAATCAAACACCACAGGAAATTGCTAAATAAATAAATAAAGAGAATGATAATGATGGTGGATCACAGTCATGATTAATGATAGAGAATCCGTAGCTCCAGACTATGCCTTTCTTTGTGATCTGACAGATTCTGTATACTAGTTTTTAGAATAAGTTTGCGACTCACCAGACCTATAGAATTAGCAATTCTTTCTTTCTGAATTCAGGATTGTCTTATAGTTACAGGTGACCATGCGTTTCTAGCTCCCTCGCATGCTATCTAATTTGGAGCCCTGGTGGCACCGTGGTTAAGAGTTCGGCTGCTAACCAAAGAAAGATCAGCAGTTAGAATCCACCAGCGGCTTCTTGGAAACCCTATGGGACAGTTCTACTCTACGAGTTTGGTTCTTTTTTTTTTTTGGTTATCTCATGTGATCCTTTAAAAATATTGTGAGGTTAAATAGCATGGTATTCCTATCTGGATTTTAAAAGAAGGGAAATACAGACATGGTTGGAGATTAGATTAACTGACTTGTTCATGTCAACCCCAAGTCAAGATAGGGCAGGGGACTTGAACCATAGTCTTGTATAAACTTCTCAGAACAGATTCAGGAATGTGGTATTAAACCATCCTTACATGCCTGAGATAAACACCATTTCATTACAGTATATTATCTCTCCTGGTACATATTTTGGCAGATTATATATTCCCAGAGAAGGGGAAATAAAAAAAAACTTCATCCAGGAGTTCAATTTTATCTGAATAGAATTTTTCAAAGAACGCTCTACTTCTGTGACTCTTTTCCCCTATTCAATTCTAATTCATTTATCCTTCTGCTTTTTTTTTTTTTGCTTGATTAGACTCCCTAGTGGTTTATCTATTTCATTTTTCTCTATGCACGTTTGTGATCTCCCCCCGCCAAAGGAAAAAAAATAGCTCTTAAATAAATTCAGGGTTATGAACAGGACTTCATAGAGAGGAATTTCCTCTGTAGAATTTTTTTTTAATTAATAAAAGAGGCAGAATCAATAAGGGGTAGCCTACTCATGGTGTTGTGTTATTTTTTAATTATTTTCAAAAGCATTTTATTTTGAACATTGATCTGGATTAGTTTTGATCAAGCTGCTTGGTACAGAGTTTATTGGGCACTTTCATCATCTTGCCTTTTGCCTTGGAGCAAGGTATAGGGCCTTCCTTTCTGCTTCATAACATGCAAAAATCAGCTATAGAGAATAAATGAGGGTGTTGGTGGAGGAATCCTACATCCTCTATAGACCTTCTGTCTACCTTTCCCTAGGAAGCTGAAGAGTGTAGATACTGTCTTTAGAGAAGTCTGTGAAAAGGCCACGGGAGTCTTCAGTGTGTAGGTGTATGTGTGTGGGGGTGTATAGATAACTGCAAATGATACGTTTTTATGTCTTTGTTGACTTCTGGTAGCATTTATGACTGTGAGTAGAATGATACTTTATTCATTGAACATCAACAGAACTTTTAGTTCCCTAGCTCAGAGGTACTCTAAATCTTGATAGGAGGCATGAATCCAAAGAGTTGAGCTCAGTCCCAATTTAGACAGCTGATCATTTCACACATATTCACACCAGGTTGTTATTAGGACTGGTTAACCTGTTTGGGTAAGGCTTTATAGGTCTAATGGCTCCACTTTAATTTTAGGCCCATGATAAGTTTCATCCTGCTTGTGAATGTGATTTAACAAGTAAGCTAATTAGGATAGACTTCATCAGGGGCCCATCTAACACAGGCACCAAAAACTAGGACCAAGCAATGGAATGTTTAAGTGATAGTTTGGAACGAATGAGGAATACCTCACTGGGAGTCAGTTGTAATCATTTTAGGTGGAATATTCAAATGTTCTGATCATCTATGGGTACTGAAACAAGGTAGATTCACTATTACTAGGGTAGATTGAGATAAAAATAGTATATGGACCAAGGTGTCAAATCTATTGAGAGACCATTTGTAAATCTGTATTAACTTTTTCAAATGCTAACTTGCTATACCATTCCTCTATTCTGGAAATTACAGACTGGCTGCTGGCCCATATTAGTGCTTTATTCCTCTACCCTTCTCATATCCATCCACAGATATTTTTTGAGTCCTCATTATATAGGTGCTGCTTAACTGAGGTCTCTATAAAAGCCAAGCCAGAAAGACTACTTTCTACTGCCCACTAAGCCCTTCCATTCTAAAGTCATAGACCATATATAGAGAGCGAGAGCCCTGGTGGCGCAACAGCTAAGTGCTCAGCTGCTAACCGAAAGGTTGGTGGTTCAAACCCACACAGAGGTTACTTGAGAGAAAGACCTGGTGATCTGCTTCCTTAAAGATTACAGCCAAGAAAACCCTATGGAGTAGTTCTCTTCTGTCACATGGGGTTGCTCTGAGTCGAAAATCTACTTGACAGCACCTAACAACAATAACACACACACACAGACACTAAGCACACACACTAAGCACACAAACATATCAGACTGCCTTTTTTAAAACATTAAACTTTCACATTCTATTAGGCTTAACTCTGCTAGTTCAGCAGAAAAGGAGATTCCCAAGTAGAACACTTTTTTTTTTTTTCAGGTGAAATAGCTGCCTGTATTTCTCTGATCCTGCTATTTTCCCCTGTGACTCTGCCCTGTTCTTTCCAGTGCTCCTCCCACACCCAGCCTCTCCTGCAGGGGAAGGAGTAGGGAGAAGCCTAAACATGACTTTCATTTTTATGTCGTACTCATTTTAAAGGCATTGAGTTCCCAAGAGAAGCAGATTCTGAGATAAAGGGGGTGGGTTAGGGGGTGGTGTTGAGCTAGGCTTTCCCTGGAGAGGTTGTTGTTGTTGTTAGGTGCCATCAAGTTGGTTCCGACTCACAGTGACCCTATGCACCACAGAACAAAACACTGCCCTGGAGAGGAGGTGCTGTCTAATAGACTTGATCTCAGTTAGGAAATAATGTCGCTGTGTAAAGGATGGGGTTTTCAGTTTTATACGTTCTACTAAATACCATTTTTAGATCTATTTAATATATTGTCAACATGAAACAATGGAGTAAACTTCTTTGGGCTCAGTTGCTTTTTTTTATTCCAATGCAAGACTGTTTTGAAGAAATAAAATTGATGTGACAAGTCTACTTTCTCTTCTAATATACATAACAAAAAAAAAACCTCGTTGCCCTCAGGTTAGTAACCCTATAGAACAGAGTAGAACTGCCCATAGGGTTTCCAAGGAGTGGCTGGTGGATTTGAACTGCCGACCTTTTAGTTAGCGGCTGAGCTCTTAACTACTAAGCCACCAGGGCTCTGATATACATATACATTATATATAATATGTATATTATATGTATATATTCCTTTGTGTAATGATGCTTAATATACTTTTCGTAATACTTTTTACTTCTGCTTTCTCATTGCTTGTACACAACAACCATTGTTAAGTGACTTTTCTGAATTTACATAGCAAGTTAGTGACAGAGCCATTAACACAAGCCACTAACAAAAGCCATTATTTGCAAGATCTGATAGAGCCCAGATCTTGGGTATCCTGGTTCTTTTAGCAGTCTACTAGAAAAGTAGAACTTTTAGTAGTGGCATATTTGTCAGTTTTACTCAGTTAAGGCTTTGAGCCTCCACCAGGATGGCCATATTGATATTTCATGTCCTGATAGATAAAGAAAATCAGCGGGAGAAGGAGAAGCTGGAAGCCGAGCTGGCCACTGCCCGTTCTACCAACGAGGACCAAAGGCGACACATTGAAATCCGAGACCAGGCCCTGAGCAACGCCCAGGCCAAGGTGGTGAAGCTGGAGGAAGAGGTATGGTGTCTTCAGGTCACAAATGAGCATGGAAGGTGGGAGAGCCAGAAATCACAGGCACTGGACTCCCCATTTTGGTGAACTGGCAGCTGTACAACTCCCCACCAGGAAGGTGCCATCTGATGCTTCTGGTTACAGCTGCGCTGATGTGAGGGACTAGATTTCTTTTCTCTTTCCTTCAAGTTCCTTTTCTCTAGAGCAGGAAATCACCAGAGTCAAGGAGTGATTTCTATTTGCTCATTCATATAATAAGCTCCTCTACCAACCCAGTACTCACTGTGTACCTAGCACAGCCTTAAGCCTATAGCAGCCATTAAAAAAAAAATGCTTGCTTTTATAGGACTTTTAAGCTTTATTTTGGAATAGCAACAAAATGATCCCAGATACTTTAAAGTACTCTAAGGATTTTGAAATCAGAATGGTCTTTGTCTCCCCATGCTTGGTGGGAAGTCAGTCTCCTCCCAGGTAAAAGATGAGCTGTTGGATTTATTTTACAAGTTGGTTTTGGAATAGAAGCAGTCTTGGTAGGCTGGGGACAGGTTCGGACCCAGGAACAATTTACAGTTTATGTCAGGACAGTGCATTGGCCAAGAACTGTGCCCTGGCTCTTAGTGGTTAGGTTCTGGCATGTAGTTTTGTGGTGAAGTGAAGTAGTTACTTGTGTGCAAGGATGGAGCCTTCCTCTAGCAAGTGCTAGGACCCCCAAATTATTAAGCATATGATGAATATATATCTGATTGGTCTTGATGTAGATTTTATGCGATTGCAACACTAAACTGTGTTCATGTAAAATAGAAGGAACTCTTGCTTCTGGCTTATTAATCTTGGATGTCAGTTGTCATTGTTCTGCAGGAGTATAAGGATAGAAACTGCTCTTAGATGTTTTGCACTTCAGGGAATGGGTGTGTTCAAGCAAAAACTGATGCTAAAGTGTAACTTGGTAAAGAAAATGTCACATCTCACTGACTTCTATTCTAAAATTTGAGTTGTGTTAAGGGAAAAAAATATAGCCACATTATAACAAGTGGAAAGTGTTTAAACTTGAGACAAAAAAAAAAAGCCCTTCTGAACAAACCCTCAGCATTCTGGCAATTGTATGTGAGGTATCTTGCCTACCTTCATTCATTGTCTGCTTCTCTTCCCTAAGTAAGAATAGTTTTAATTCCTGGAGATCTCTTGACTTAAAGGTATCCATTCCTTTCTTTTTTGGGTATAAAAATGCTTGTTGAGCTGGCTGTGGGTTCATATTTTACCAGTAGGTAATGCTATCTAAACCACGATGCCCTTTTTCCTGAATCATTTAAGTGTTAAACTTCAGATTGTGTAAAATTAGGTTCAAGTACTGCTTCATCAGTTGTCTATATCAGAAATGCATTATTGAAGATGAGGAGTACTTATATTTGCCCAATGTCCAAATCTAAAGAAATTAGCATACCCTTTAGGCTTTTGATATGCCTCATATATTCCCTTTCCTTCCCTTGTTGCTAGAGAATTACAGATTAAGTTACAAGACTTGGATAAGACTGTGATCTTTTAGAGAAGGGAAAACTGAGAGGCCCATGGAGAAGGAGCAGCTTGCTGGTGGTCACATGGCAAGTCTTGGGTAGAGCCAGGAATAAAACTGGAATCTCATGACTCTTCATTCCCTAGATCCTGCTGCCTGCCTTCCTGTCTGAATCATCCTTTGGTTCAACTCCCAAAAAGAAAATGTGGGCGCTTGTTCAGATTTAGTAACCTCTGCATCTCTTAATTTAAAAAAAGGGCCCCTCTTTTCAGCAGACTTAAAAACTTGCTCAGAATGTTTTGAGATTGGGATGTCTGTATAGCCCAGTTGCCCCTCCGGAAGGGTGTCTGTCCAGTTGGAGATCAACGAGGGGAAAAAGCTCTGCAACCATCTTGGTTTGCAGTGACTGAGAGCACAGTGGTTACTGGTTGTTAATCATGAAAATAAATATATTCTCTATGGAGATGATGTTGATCTGTAGTTCCCACTAGGCAGCCCTCACTGAAAGAATTGCCTGAAATATACTCTGGCTTCAGACTTCGGAGGCTTTTCTGGGCATTTGCTCCAGAGATTTTTAGTAGCTTTCCAGGAGCTGGCCCTAAAATAAATAGATTTACAGTTTAAAGAGGAAGTTCTAAATATCAAGCTAGTATTGAATGATGGCGTCTAGTGGCCAGATATGTCAACTGAGCTCATCAGTTATCATTAAGTTTTTAATCCTTTTCACATGGAGTTTTAATTGTTTTGAAATTCTGAGTTGCTATTGCTAAAGAAGGTGGGGCATTTTCTTGGGAGAGCAGGTTCACAGCTTGAGGCGTGTGTACGTATGCTTGCAAGTGTTTTGCTTCCTGTACTTCCTTTGCTTTCTACCTGCAGAATCTCAGAGGCCATGTAATGCCTTCCAGACTCTCAAGCCAGATCACCTCTAGCGCATCTAAAGGCTGGAAACCTTCTTTCATTGAAAATTGACTGATGCTTATTTTCCTTATTTTAGCAGCCTGGCAGAGCTGGGTTTGCTCCTGGGTGGTGTTTGCCCTGTCTCCCCTATAATGTTTAAAGGAGACCATGCCTTTTCCTTATCCTCAAATGTAGGCATTGCTCATTTAAATTTTGCTTTTCTGCTATGGCCATTAGGCCTCACTCTTCCTTGAGTAAAATTTCTAATTGTAGAACATTAGTGAGATATTTAAAGTGAATGGGTAGCTCTGGAACTGATCTAGTTAAGAAGTCTTCATTGTTATTCTTTCACAAAATCAGTGAACATTTATAAACCAAGAAAGGTGTACATGAATGGAAAAGTTAACCCATCTAGTGGAGATGGCTCAACTAAGGTCATAGTTGAAGGCAAAGGGATATGTTAGATGACCTACCTATCTCTTGTATAAGGAGATGATTATTTAGTTACAGATTATAAATGGTACCACATTTTTTTTCCTTTTTTCTCAGAACTTAGTTCTTCTAGGGGAAACCTCTCTAGTCTACTTGAAGCAAATCAGAGTTAGAGAAACCTTCCCAAATTGGGCCTTTTATTTAGGAATTATTTTCTCAGCCTACTAAATTCAGGGTCACTTAGGTAACTATTTCTCATTGTATCAAGATGGTCAGGGAAAGAGACTACGGCTACTCAAATGGTCTGAGGATCCTTGCGTGCGATTGTCTTTCTCTCTACAAAGTCTTCATTTAGACTTCTTTTTCTGAAATCCATTCCATCTTTCCAATCCCATTAAGTCTCTTTCCCATGATACTCTACAATCACTCTGCTCTAAGCTCTATACTGCAGTGGTACTTCAGGCTTACAGAAAACTTTCTCCTGCAATCACAAATTGCATCCTTTTCCAAGTTCAGCATAGATGCTTTCATGGACCCTACTCTGCTGACATCCAAGGGATCTTACTGGGAAGGGGAGAGCAATCTAGCTAAAAAGCAGACTGGTTTTCTTGGTGAGTCACTAGGTTCCAGGCCTTGATCTGCAGCCTATGCATGAGACAGCCAGCTGAGGTAAACGGTGCCTTTCCATCCTTACCCTTATCTTTCGGGACACGTAGGTCCTATTGAAGTGGAGGCTCATTAAATTCCAAGTCAAAAGAACTCTCTGTTCTGCAGCAATCATGGCATTCTCCCATTCAAAGAGAGCCCCCCCGCTTCATCCCCCACCAATTTGACCTCACTGGAAGTTTCGACAGATGCCTGGCATATCCACTCACAAGGCTCAAGGCAGCCCAGGCTTCTAGCTGGCTGCTGTCTTATGATGATCCAGAGCTGAGCCATTGCTTGGGTAATGTTTAAGGGTTGGTGGGAAAAAGGCCTTGGCAAGATCAAAGAAGGAGGATGCTGTGGGTGGGCTGCTTACTGAGTGGAGTGCACAGGAAGGGGCAGAGTGGAATGTGGGAAGGCTGGCAGAAAGTGCCAGTGAGCCTTGTTATTTTCCAGAGAAACTCAGGAAAAAGGGACTTAGTTAATTAACTTTTTCTGAACTGAAATGGCTGGTGATGATTTAGACATCACATCGATAGCTCTTGTTGGGGAACCCAGAGAGTTTTCCAGGGTTATGTTGCCACTCCACTCAATTTTCCAAAAGTAAATTCATATTGTTTCACTCCATTTCCACTCTTCTTCTTTGAGGCTGACATTTTCCCTTCTTTAAAGATCCCATGTGACTTGTTTGTCTTCTTGATTTTAAAGATGAATGATTTTCTGCTACTGTACCTCTCCACAAAGAATTATAACCAGTCTTCTCCTTTCCCCATATTAGAGGAAGGTGGCCTAGGTGTTGTTGTTGTTAGGTGCCGACGAGTCAGTTCTGATTCATGGCGACCCTGTGTACAACAGAACGAAACGCTGTCCGGTCCTGTGCCATCCTCACAATCATGTCTATGTTTGAGCCCATTGTTGCAGCCACTGTGTCAATCCATCCCATTGAAGGTCTTCCTCTTATTCGCTGACCCACCATCTCACCCAGCATGATATCCTTCTCCAGGGACTGGTCCCTCCTGATAACATGTCCGAAGTACATGAGACAAATTCTTGCCGTCCTTGCTTCTAAGGAGCATTCTGGCTGTACTTCTTCTAAGACAGACTTGTTAGTTCTTCTGGCAGTCCATGATATATTCAGTATTCTTCAGCAACACTGTAATTCAAAGGCATCAACTCTTCTTTAGTCTTCCTTATTCATTGCCTAGTTTTTGCACGTGTATGAGGCGATTGAAAATACCATGGCTTGAGTCAGGCACACCTTAGTCCTTAAAGTGACGTCTTTGTTTTTTAACACTTTAAAGAGGTCCTTTGCAGCAGACTTGCCCAGTGTAATACGTTGTTTGATTTTTGACTGCTGCTTCCATGGGCGTTGGTTGTGGATCCAAGTAAAATGAAATCCCTAGGTGTAGAAATGTATATGTCTAATGTTTCAAAATGATTTTAAAAGAACAATAGGATTTTGTAGGTGTAGATAAAACTCACACGATGGTTATGATAGATCATAAATTTGGATGGAAAATCTGAGAGTGTGAATTAGACATGCATCTAGAGTGTTGATAGGAATTCAGATGAAGTACATATTCACCCAGAAATCTTCTGGGTGTTCTACTGATGAATTGTTGACTTATTTGAAGGTCATTTCATCTAAGGATGACATTTCTCATATTTATGGCAACATATTTTCTTTGAAGTAGGTGTTGCTCCACCCAACATGTTAAGAAATTCTGTCCCCACCCCAAGTAGAGATGGAGCGACCTCCCTGAGCTCAATTTTCTCAGTCTTTCCCATGATTTTAGCTTTTGAAATTCCCAAATTGGAATCCTCGTGGATTTCTCTTTAGTCTCCTGTATAGCATAAGCTCCATTCCTGAAGTAGTGAGTTTCTAGAGGTGGTTTTCTACTCTTCAAATCTTTTAATATCCACCAGTGGACCACAGCCTCTTGGCAATGGATAGAGGCAGCCTGCTAATACCAGGGTAGTGTTACCAAATTGCTTCAGTGTGAACTCTTACTTGGAGCCAGGGGCTCCTGGTTAAGAGTAAATCAAATCAAGTGAAATTACTGAAGGCGCATGGAGCAATGTATAAATAGTTGTATGAAGGAGAGGAACAAAGAAAGTACACTTCATTTTTGACATTTGTGAAAGGCTAAGTGTTTGGAGCTGTGGACAATAGATAGGAAGATGAAAATCAGACATAATGAAGGATGCCCTCTGTGACACAGGAGTTAATTCTGTATTATTAGCCTCAGTATACTTTAGCCAATGGAGCATGTGTATACATCAGTGTTCATCCAGCTAGTATTAATAGTCTGCCTCTTTTGCCTGCCAATCTGTATTTTTTAACCTTTTAAAAATATTTCCAAATATATAATTATATCCCCCAAAGAAACTTGCAAGTGTTATCCTCTTTTGACAGGTAAGAAAATTTAAGTGCAGACAGATTAGGTGATAATTTGTGATAAATCTATGAGAAAAACTCAAATCTCATAATTCCAAAATATCCAACCCTGTACTTTATCTACCAGTGAAGAAATGGAGGTTAATAATTTAAGTCACTTCCTTGAAAATGGTTGATACAAGTGAGTAGCTTTAAGGGGCTCAGAAGAAATTTTGTATATAGCCATACTTTAAAAAATAAGTTTGAAAGACACTCACAGTTGTTGGGAGAAGGGAAGAGACGCCATCACGTGGTATTCATTTTCAGGGATCAGATTTTCCTGAGTCAGAAGCGGGTTAAGAGATCTGCCAAATGCTTGGGAACGGGTTCAAATTATTGCAGAAGTGCAATGGAAAAATATGATTGATTGAGCTAAAAAGTATTTGCCTTATTCTACAATAGGTTGCCTTCCTGCTGTTCTTTTCCCCAATTTTATGATTCCTCTTTTAAAATTTATCTCTGAATAAGAATGATTTGAAACCTGTATCTTGACTTGGCTAAACAAAATAAATATATTATGATTGTGTGTGTTTATTGTTTTTGTATTGGTAGAGTTGTAGCTAAACTATGCTATACTCATTTTTGTTCTTACATTTCACAATTATTTAATATTAACTAAGCCCATTGCCGTCAAGTCGATTCTGACTCCTAGCGACCCTATAGGACAGAGTAGAAGTGCCCCATAGGATTTCCAAGGAGCGCCTGGTGGATTTGAACTGCCGACCTTTTGGTTAGCAGCCGTTGCTCTTAACCACTATGCAACCAGGGTTTCAAGAATGTACTGAACAATGAACTAGAATTAGAACCTAAGAAAGATACCAAGGAAAAAGAAGCACTCTACCTTAAGTGGCTTATGAGATACTGCCCTCCAATAGGGTAGGGGCTTTGTCTTGCTTCCCAGTGCATCACTACTGCTCTCAGGTAAAGAATAGGGCATGGCACATATTAAGCATTCAGTAAATATCTGGTGAATCAATGAAAGACTCCATACATGAATGAAACCTTACAAAGTGACAGCTGATAGAGTACACTATATAAGACGCTATAGCGAAAAGTAGCAGTCAGCATCAGGTAAGATAATTCAAGGAAAAACTCCTGGAGAGTCCAGTGATTTGGTATGGAGGGATGGAGAAATGATCAGAGTCTAATAGGAGGTTGATCATTTGCATAGTAGTTCTGGTAGAATTTTAAGGCAGTAGGCGCCTAGAACATTGATAAAGGCATTTTTTATTTAATTTTATTTTTGGTGAAAATATACACAGCAAAACCTGCTCTCTTTCCACAGTTTCTAGACATAATGAACAGTGACACTGGTTATAGATAAAGGCATTTTAAGAGACATATCTAGGCTGGACAGGAGACAGGGTAGCAAGAGACTTGGTGGTGAATTGAAAGCATCAAGTGGTTTGAGATATGGACGAGGGAGAACAGATGATCTAAAGTGAAAGAGGAGGTGTAAAGGTGCCTTGGACATAGTAAGCACCTAATAAATACTAGCTGAATGGATGTGCTAGCAGTAGGTTGCTTTTTGTTCTTAAATAAGGTCATGCCATAATGTACTCCCTGAGGAAGTCTGTTCCAGTAGCTTTATGTAGTATGTGCGTGCGTGTGTGTGTGTGTGTGTGTGTGTGTGTGTGTGATTGTGGGATGATAACTAAAAGTAAGGAGATCTGTTAGGTTGTTATTGTAATAATTTAGTTGTGAAGTGAGGGCTTAAACTATGTTGGCTATGAAAATATAAGCTAATGTAAGAATATGAGCAATGTTAATTAGACTTAAAATGTAGTAACAGACTGCATGTGGTAGACAAAGAAAGGACAGGAGAACAATAGTTCCAATATTCTGAGAATGGAGAAATGGGATAAGTGATAATGATGACTGAACTAGTGAAAGGATGGCATTTTGGGGAAAGATGAAAACAGTCTGGGCCATGTTAAGTTTTAGAGTGAGAAATACTGCAGTCAGCTAGAGGTCTGTAACTAAAGAAAGCATGATATCATTAAAATATTAATATAATCAGTTGTTGAAAGTGTGGACGTGAATATCTCCAGTAGTGCTGAAGTATTAAAAAAAAAAAAAGTTGCCACCAAGTTGATTCTGACTCATAGTGACCCTATAAGACAGAGTAGAACTGCCCTGTAGGGTTTCCAAGGCTGTAATCTTTATGGAAGCAGACTGCCACATCTTTCTCCCACAGAGTCACTGGTGGGTTCGAACCACCAACCTTTCAGTTAGCAGCCAAGCCCTTAGCCACTCTGCCACCAGGGCGCCTTAGTGCTGAAGTATATAGCAGTATTTTTCCAACCTTGGCATTACTGTATTTTTATGCAAATAACACACATTCTATGTTTTTTTGCCAACCGCACCCCCCAGTATTTTCATAAGTATGCTGTGCTAATTTTTTTACAAGTTCCTGTAAAAAAAAAAATAGCATAGTGTGCTTCCGAAGGTACCTCAAGGAACGTAGAATACACGTTATTTGCATAAAAATACAGTATTAACAATTGGGGCCAGAGAATTCTTTGTTGTGTGGGATCTGTCCTGTGCGTTATAGGATGTTTAAGCACCATCACTGGATTCTACCCACCTGAAGCCAGTAGTACCCCTCCCCCCAGGTATAACAACCAAAAATCTCTCCACACATCGCTAAATGCCCCCTGGGGGGAAAATTGTCCCCAGCTGACAACCATTGGAATAGAGGAAAAATGCTAAACTATCTTAGATTGGACATTTGAGATACAGCAGAGTGGAAGGTGGGGCTAAAAGATCAAGACAGAGTGAGTGGTTTAAAAAGCAGCAGTAGAAGAACATAGAATTGGGAAAAGCAAGGGAAGTGGGGACTTTGACAAGTTTTTGAAAATTGGCATTTGGTAAGGAAACCTAATAGCTGGGATGATTTCCTCCTTTCACCAAATTCCCAGTGGAAATTTGGTTTAAATGTTGGATTCACTTGGCTTTTTCTAGGGGTTCATGGGTACTCGCCAGCAGATTAGAAACCCAGAGTGACTCATCTGTGGTTGTGAAAACTCATTTTATGCACAAAGACCTGAGGCACTACCTCGGCTTTGGAAACTTTTCAAGTGAACTTTCACTTCCTTGAACACTGAAGACATAGAAGAATAAATCACCTAGGATCCTATGATGATTACACACATTATATGTTCTGCCTCTTGCATGTACATGCTCAAAAACCAAGGCAGGACTTTTGAAGAATGTGCTTATACAGAATTCTAGGACCTCATTTGGTCTAGCCCTCTGAGATACTAGTTAACATTGAAAGTGAAAAGGGAAATCTTAGATTCATAAAATAGTTGGAAGTTGAAAGATCTTTAGAGATCAACTGTCTAACACAGTGCTGTTTTTTTGTTTGTTTGTTTTTGTTTTTTTCCCTTAACTTTTTAATATGCTATGGAAGCCTGGTAAGGCAGGTGTTCCTAAGAGAATGTCATGTCCAAAGGCAGTGAGAGGTGAAACACTTTGAGTTCCTTAAAAAAGCCAAACCAAACCTGTTGCTGTCGAGTCGATTCCATCTCATAGCAAACCCATAGGACAGAGTAGTACTGCCCCATAGAGTTTCCAGGGAGCACCTGGTGGATTTGAACTGCTGACCTTTTGGTTAGCAGCCATAGCTCTTAACCACTATGCCACCAGGGTTTCCTTGAGTTCCTTAGGAACCTTATAATCATTTAACCATCCTGAGGGATCAAGTGTGAAAAGATGATGGAGTGAGGTAAGGTGGGAGGCCCAGTCTCTAGGGAAGACAGACAACACACAGCAGAAAAAACTATATATATATACACACACACACACACATATAGTCTTAGTCATGTAGTGCTGCTCTAACAGAAATACCACAAGTGGATGGCTTTTAACAAGAGAAAGTCCTTGTGATGCATCAGTCTTCCCTTGGTCTGGGAGCATCTCAGCACAGGAACCTCAGGTCCAAAGGACGCGCTCTGATCTCGGCACTGCTTTCTTGGTGGTATGAGGCTCCCATGTGTCTCTGCTTGCTTCTCTCTTTTATATCTCAAAAGAGATTGGCTTAAGACACTATCCAATCTTGTATACCTCATCAATATAACTGCCGCTAATCCATCTTATTAGATCATAGTGACTGAATTTACAACATATAAGACTATCACATCAGGTTACAAAATGGTACACAATCATACAATACTGGGAATCATGACCCAGACAAGTTTACAGATATTTTTGGGGGACACAATTCAATCCATGACATTCCACCCTTTGGCCCCCCAAATTCATGTCCTTGCAACATGCAAAATATACTCATCTCATCATATCACAGCAAAAGTCTTAACTCCAAGTCCAAGATCCAAAAATTCCTCTTCATCTGTGAAATCTAGAATACAAGTTATCTGCTTCCAAAAGTACAATGGCAGAAAAGACACAAGCTAGACATTTCCATTACAAATGGGAGAAACTGGAAGAGAAGAAGGGATAACAGGCACCAAGCAAGTCAGCAGAACACATTACATTAGCCCTCAAGGCCTTGAAAATAATCTTCTGTTCTCTGAGACAATTTACGCAATAGCCCTGCCCTCCAGACTCTAGGTATTGGCCACAGTCTCTGGATTCTGAGTGGAGGCCCCTCAGCCCTGGGCTTCAGCTCCGCCTTACAGGCCCACTGGGACGGCAACTCTGCTCCCTTGGCTTTGGGCGCACTATTCTCCTACTCCATCGGAGTGACAGCTCCACCCTTAGAAACACCAGAGGCCATGACTCCAGCCTTTGAAACCCTTGAGGTCATGGCCATACCTTTTGAGACTGAGGCAGCTTGGCTTCTTGTGTTCCTTGTCTCTTCAGCTTCTGCTTCCTGTGGCCTCTCGCCCTTGGGCCTCATGCCCACATCTGCCCTGCTGGGGAAAGTGTTCCAAAGCTGGTTAGCTACACCAATAAGTGCCTGGAAGCACCCCATTCCGCCAGGAAGCCTCCTGAACACAGGCACTCAGCTCCCTCGCTCTGTGGGTTAGCAAGCCTAACTCCACCGATAAGTGCCTGGAGGCACCCCACTCTACCAGGAAGCCTCAGGCGCACAGCCACTCGTCTCTCTCGCTTCGTGGGTCAGCTCCAGTGCCGTCTCACACTGGTCTCCTGGTTCTGCTGCTGCAGGTTCTCTGCCACTGCTGGTCCTCTGCTGCTGCCGCACCTCTATTCATTCACAGTTTGAAAACCGCTTCCACATTTTAGGTATCTGTTAGAGCAGTATCCCACTCCCGGTACCAAATTCTGTCTTAGTCATCTAGTGCTGCTATAACAGAAATACCACAAGTGGATAGCTTTAACAAAGAGAAGTTTATTCTCTCACAGTCCAGTAGGCTACAAGTCCAAATTCAGGGTGTCAGCTCCAGGGGGAACACTTTCTCTTTCTGTTCTGGAGCAAGGTCCATGTCATCAGTCTTCCCTTGGTCTGTGCAGGACTCAGGTCCAAAGGACATGCTCTCAGTTCCAAAGGACGCACTCTGATCCCGGCGCTGCTTTCTTGGTGGTATGAGGTTCCCATGTGTCTCTGCTTGCTTTTCTCTTTTATATCTCAAAAGAGATTGGATTAAGACACTATCTAATCTTGTAAACCTCATCAATATAACCTCATCACAGTGATAGAATTTACAACACATAAGGAGATCCCATATAACCTCACCATAGTGATAGAGTTTACAACACATAAGCAAATCACATCAGATTACACAATCATACAATACTGGGAATCATGACCCAGCCAAGTTTACAGATACTTTTTGGGGACACAATTCAATCCGTGACGTATATATATATATAAACTATATATATATTTATTTAAAAGCTATATATATATATATATATAAAAGCTATATATATATAGCTTTTAAATGAATAAATGTATACATACATATATATAGATATTTATTATTTATATAGATATTTACTTATTTAAAAGCTGTGGCAACCTTTTTTTCAAATGAAGCTTTATGTATAACCCTAATGTATAAAATGCATAAAAGATAATCCATTTGATACAACCCACCCGCTAGTGGCCCCGAAGCACCTCTACAAACACCTGGACTCTGGAAGATGCTTTGAAAACCATTGATCTAGCCAGGAGTTGGCAAACGTTTTCTGTAAAAGGAACAGATAGTAAATATTGTTGATAGCGTGGGCTGTACAGTTTCTGTCCTAACTGCATCTCCTCAACTCTGCCATTATAGCTAGAAGGCAGCCATAGGCAATATGTAAATGAATGAGCTGCATTTGGCCCACAGCTGACCATTTTGGTTTGCTGACCCCTGAAACCCCTCTCATTTTTACAAATGAGAGACTCTGAGGCTAAGAACAGGGAAGCAAGTTACCATTGATAGCAGAGCCAGGACTAGAACCAAAGTCTACTGATTGTCACCTCATTCTTTACGTTTTATTATGCTGTCAAATAGAAATTTCTGATATGTATATTTGTGGGCGGGGGCAGAAAATGAAGTCTGCCTAAGGGTCTCTAGTTAAACAGTACCTTTGACTATAGGTAAAGTATTTCTTCCTCATAAAATGGAGGTATCTCCCAAATTACCTAATTTTGAAAGAATATGGTGTCCTTGCAGCTACTCAGTGGTTGCTTCTCATTGGATCTCCACTGAATGGCTCTGTCCTATAAAGATCTCTTCAGCTCTACTGTGTGAAGAGCATGAGGTTTAGTGTTAAATGTCTTCCTGGGGGAAAATGGCTATGTTTTTAATGTTTTAATTCAACATCGATGTTACTTAGAGTTTCCGAAAAAATGAGAACCACATCAAGGCTGTCTGGAGTGAGTGTTCAAAGTTGGAGGACTGGAGCATGTGTGACTTGACATCAACTTTTTCTTCAAAAATGGGGGGAAAAAATCCTGAGTACTTTTTTTGTGCCAGACTTGGTACTAAGCACTTCATGTGTGTTATCTCAATTGATCCTTATAGAGGTACACAGCATTATCATTATCCCCATGTTATTGATTAATTAGTAAATGGAATCTCAGGGAAAAAAATGTTCAGGGAGATTAAGTAACTTGCTCAAGGTTACATACTTAGTGAGTTTGAGAGCCAGGAATTGGAATTGGGCTGTCTGAGACCAGAGCCCATGACCTTAACCATTTCACTATACTGCTTTTCTCATCACCTGAGAAGGAGCCACTGACATTTCTGAAGACATTGGAAGATGAAGTTGAGGATCCGGGGTGTACTAATTGCCAATCTAACACTGAAGATTCACAAAGATACATTAAAGAGATTAAACTTCTGAGGAGCTTAGCATGGGGGATAAATTTGTGGGGAGAGGCAGAAAAGAAGAAAAGGGAATTTATCACAGTGATGGTAGAAGTGATACATACAAAGTCCAGCATAGTAGAAAAGTTAATAACCTATATAAATGTTTGTTCCTTTTATCCATAGATGAGATCCAGAAAGCATAGAGTATATAACTTAGAAGATATATGACTTTGTTGATTGCATCTATAGTGTCTTGCATTAGTAGCGTCCAAGAGTTGTCCTTTTCAAGCCTAACTTATCTAGGGATTAAGCCTTTACTAGGTGATCATGGTGTTTATGGGTGAGCTGTACTTTTTCTTCTGTTAAAGGGTGTTGGAAAATTATGCCAGCAATAATGGCCCTGGTACCTGTGGATAATCTACCCAGTGGCAAAGCATAATGGAATTTTTCTTGGCCTATGTTATGGAAGTTTTCTGACCTACGTGCCTATCTTCAGCTAACTCAGAAAACTCCTTAGACCTTTACTGCTTTTCTCTCCAAAGGGTTGGCTCAGTTATTTCTATTGCTGGGATATTTGGAGTTTCTTTTCCAAGAAAGACAGGGCCTGGAAAAATCCACATAGCCTTGAACTGCTTCTTTTTCAGTTCCCTGAGCTTACATTGCAGTACTTTACCATCAAGACAAGAACTGCATGCTATCTGAGTTTAATTGCCTTTAAGTATAACTGCTGTAAGCCTTAGTAATTATAGTTAACATTCTCTACATTAACATTGCACTGCTCCCCTAGGGTTTTCAGTGCGATTCACGAATAAATACATTCAACTTTAAATAGCTCATGAGGATTATAGAGCCCAGAAGGTGAAGGATAGAGGATGTTTCCTGCTCTCCAATTATTCAAAGTTTAGCAAATAGGAAGGCAGAGGCATCTATGACCCAAAGGTTTTGCTTGCCTTAGTCATTGTTTTTACAAATATTCACATACTCCAGAAAAGAAAGGTTTAAGCATACACAGAGAAAGAAAATGATTATTTTTGCTTGTTTGTTTGTTTTATTACCTAAGAAAAGGTCTAATGGGCAAAAACATCTTGGCTTATAAATCACCTCAACTGATTTACAAGGCTAGATTGAACTAGGCCCAGAATGAAAGGAAATGTGAAGAAAACATAGAAAAATACTAAAATGTTTTCTTTGTCCATTCACCTAGGCAAAGCATATCACAGGTCTGGTAGGAAAATATGTTTCCTTCCACCTGGAGAAAGTTCAGCAATTCTGATTTGAGGAGGGGGCAGTGATAAGACAGGGAATGTGTTCCCATCAGCATATGCCATGCTGTCTGACTAGAGATTCTAGATAGCAGTGATTTGTACTCATTACCCTTAATGAGTTACCTGGCATTTTAGAGGGTAAGAAGGAGAAAAGCACTATTTCTGCAATGGAGGAGTCAGGTTGGTCCTGTCAGCTTGGCCCCAGCTAAATGGGTGTGGGTGACACTGGTAGGTTGGGTAATCTCTTACATTGCCTCTTACTGTTTATCTAGGCAGCTCAAGGTTTGGGAATTTGTTGAAAAGTCAGAGATCAGCTGAATTCCTGGGTAGTTTTTCTTCTTGACCAGGTTAATAATAATAATGTTTTCAGATTTTAACCTTAACCATGAGGTTATCCCTAACCTCAAGTTGCATGAGAATGGTAATGGCAGATTCACCCAACTTGGAAGAATTTCTACTTTAGAAGGAGTTCACAGGATGATTTGTTAGCACTGAAAGGTGCCCCACAAGTATTATGCAAGGCATAATCTGCTTATTTACTAACAAGGTGAGAAGGCTGTAGTTTCTCTCATCTTCTTGAGGGTTGAGGGTGTCTCTGCCTTTGAAGAGTTCTGAGCTCTTCCTTATTTCTTTATTCCCATAGAGCCAAGATTTGGCTTGCAAGTTCCTAGAATACAAAGAACTCAAATTCTTAGCCCCAGTCTGCTCCTACCTTTGCTTTGTGATATGGCTTATAGGTTTGACAAAAAAAGTTGTGGAGAGTTCAGTCGAAATAGAATTTTGTGTGGGCTTAGGGTTTGCCCGTATGCTACTATCTCTCTTTCCTTTCTCGTTATGTATATTAATGGGACAAGATGTTAGGAGACCTAGGTGCCTATCTTGAATCATGAACATCTCTCAAAATCTTTGTTAAGTGTACTCAGTTGGTTTGTGACGTAAGGTAAGTGACTATAATTATTTTATTTATTTTTTTAAAAAGGTTATTGAGTGAGAAAAGTTTATTAGGCATGAAGGATACATAGCTCAATAAGATAAGGTCATTGTAGAGCTGGGAGGGCAAAATTTAAAGGATTCTGTGGCACAGTGATAAAAGTCATAGTAAAGGTATATGAAAAGACCTAATGGGAAAATAGTGGAAGGAGGGATGAGGAATGTGTTTGACAGCTGGGGAAAACTTTCCAGAGAAGACATTGGAGCTGGACCTTGAAGAATAAATAGCAGACAGACACCTGTCTTCTAGAAGGTACTGATGATCAGCCCCTACTGATGCAGATAGACTCAGGGAAGATTTAAAGATGGGGAAAGCTGAGGAGATTAAAATGGGGTTCCTAATTCTTACCCCTCTTCACATTTTCTTTATGATAAATACAAGGCAGCCTGCTAATCATCATGAAGGAACAACTCTCCATCCAGCCTTTTGTTGTAGCCTGGGGGTAGGGAGTGATCTAACCACAAGGTTGGATTTGGGAGTTGCACAACTGACCCTGTTGTTGTTTTTCCTTTCATCTTGTAAATCTCCCAAACTGGATTTTCAGCTGAAAAAGAAGCAGGTGTATGTAGATAAGGTGGAGAAGATGCAGCAGGCCCTTGTACAGCTCCAGGCAGCATGTGAAAAACGGGAGCAGCTGGAGCACCGTCTCCGGACGCGTCTGGAGAGGGAACTGGAATCCCTCAGAATTCAGCAGGTGTGGAGAGAGAAAAAAGAAAATGAAATTATTCGTGGTTGTTTATTTTTCAGTTGACTTTTGACCTGAAGTTAAAAGCCACACTCTTGCTCATCTTTAGGTTTTTTGCCCCACCTGTTCTTACTCCAGAGTGCCTCCCAATTATAAATATTAAGTCTTCTTCCTTAGCTTCCTATCCCAGCAAAATCCTTGATGCCTATTATCTTGCACACCTTTTATTTTCATATGAACCCCACAAAGACTAGACCCTATAAAAAGTGAAGATGCTATACAAATAGACTCATAGTCATTTTAGAATTTGAAATGGACTTTAGAAATCGTCTGTTTATCCATTCCCCTTTTAGATGAGAGAAAATAAAGAACCAGAAAGGGCTGCAGGACTCAGTTAAGGTCACACAGCAAGTTAGGGAGCAAGGTAAGGACTCGAGACTAGATTTTTTATTCCCATTTCTGTTGTGTACCATCCTGGCAGGCAGGGATGGCAATTTTTAACCCATCGATTCACTTTTTGAGCAGCATGACAATTTGATATGGTAGGCTCCTTTTCTTACCAAGAGTGTCCCATATTCAAGCTCAAGATAGAAAGTCCTGTGGCCTTAGGAGGAGATCTGAATTTTCCTTGCTTCTGAATCAGAATCCAAACTGAAGTGGCTTGATCAGTAATCCTTTCCCAGAATCCAAACGCAATCCAAGCCCATTGCCATTGAGTTGATTCCAACTCATGGTGACCCCACGTGTTACAGAGTAGAACTGAGCTCCAAAGAATAGGGGCTCTTAAAATAGGACTCAGACACCATGTATGTTCTCTTACTAATCTGTGGGATCTTGGGTATCTCCCCCAACAGCGCCAGGGCAACTCTCAGCCCACCAACGTTTCAGAGTACAATGCTGCTGCACTGATGGAGCTCCTTCGGGAGAAGGAGGAGAGGATCCTGGCCCTGGAAGCTGATATGACTAAGTGGGAACAGAAGTACTTGGAGGAGAATGTGATGAGACATTTTGCTCTGGATGCTGCTGCGACCGTGGCTGCTCAGAGGTAAGCAGGTAGCTGGTAGGATCACTACTTGGTGGGGGTGGATGGGGAGAACAGGAAGGTAACTGATTAATAGATTTTTCAGTGGTTTTTGTTTTTTGTTTTTTGTTTTTGTCTTTGATGTTCTATTTCTTTCTCTCCTGTCTGCTTAAGTGCCTTTTCTTTCATGTGGTTATGCAGGTACTGAATGAATGTGGGAGCAGAGGGTCAGGGATTTGAAAAATTAAAGTTACTTTAGGAATCTATTAGAAATCAGAGTTCAGCATTCCGTGGGAGCCAGAACAGTTGCAGATGGGATTGAGTGAATGTTTACACACCTCCTTCACCAGAGCCACAGATTCTTTCAGCCACCTGTGTAGGTTTCTTTGTTTAGCACCAGGACTGGAAGTGAAAGCCGCTCCAGAGAAATATCACTAAGAAGTAAATGTCACTCAGGAGTGGCTGCTGCCATTTGATAGCTCTGGCTCATCCAAGGTATGTCAAAGGCTATGCTGAACATGAATCCATCCTTGCCCTTTGAGAAAGTCTATATTTGAAGGCCACATTCTCTGTGTACATGAGCTCATCACACGTAAGCAATCACATTCCATCTGGTAGGGGAGAGAAAGTGGCGGGAGGAGTATTAAAATTTTTTTTTGCTTCTCACTTGTTCCGGTTTTCATGTTATAAACATTAATTATTGGACTTTGGAGGAAAATAATGCTATTATCCTGTTTGTCTGTCTGTCTGCTGTTCATGGTCATCAGTTGGGAAGGAAACAAATAACAGCCAAAAAAACTAAATTCAAATCAGGGGATGCCATGGGTTGTGAAGATACAAACAGAGCCTTGGTCTGGAGTTGGGTATCTAAAGTGGGCTACAGCATATTGCACCCAGAGAGGTCTCTGTCCAGAAAGTTATTAAAAACCACAATTTTGTTTTTAACGTTCTCCTAAACATGGTAAGCCGGTAGAGTCTGGAAACACTTGCCAGACTTTGGACTGGGATTTGTATGTGGAGGGGGTATGGATACATTTATTTTTGAGTCCTTCTCATGCCAGATCTAATGAGGAGGAGTCAGTGCTTAAAAGCTGGACTGGTGATTTGTAAATCTACTTTCAGTTCTCCAGGAAAATGTCTTAACTTCCCCTAATATGCTCTGCTTGTCTCCAGGCATCCCCTATAATTTAAATAGACTGAAGGTGCCTGTGGCTTGATTCCTAATTCCTCGTGGGCTTAAACTTAACTGACCTTGTTTCCTGAGAAAGGTGTGCTGAATACATGTCAGTGCTGTAATATAGTGCCCAGGTGTGCTAGAAGATGGTAGAGAGGTTGTTGACAGATTAGAAGCAGAATTAAGTATAATTTTAGCAGCTAGCTCCCAAGGAAACACCTGAGCGCAGCACTTGTTCAGAGGTTATTTATGAAACCCTAACTAACACTAAAAATATTGTTATTACTGGGAGTTGGTGATATTCAAGGTAATTTTGTCATCTTTGGGCAGAAATTTAGAAAGAAACACTTCATGAAATGGCCCAGGACCACACACAGCTAGTAAGTGGCAGAAGAACCAGGATTTAAATCTAGATTTTTGTCACCTTATCCAGTATACTATGCTGCCTCCCAGATATGATGTAGCTCAAAGATAGTGGAATAGGGATTATTAACTGTTCAGTAAGATACTATTGAGGCTTAGTATATATAGTAAGATACTATTTGAGGCAAAGCATAAGCTAGAATCTGGTCACACACATCACAGATGTCTACCTCCTCTCTCTGTAGGCATTTCTCAGTTTTGATTGCTTTCTACTCATTCTGCATTCTCTCTTAGTTATCATGTCCTATGCTATAGCTTCAAATGGTAACTCTGACATCTCTAAGATTGAAGTTAGAATCTTCAATAACTTACTGGATATCATCCTATGGCTATTATTAAGACACTGTAATTCCAACATACCTAGAATCAAAGCCCACTTCAGCATTTCCCAAAAACCTCTCCCTGGTTTTCTATCCCAGAAAATGGTATCCATCTTTCTTAGTCATCTGAATTATAAACACTAAAGTTCTCATCCATTCTTCCCTCTCACTACCACTCAGATTTATATAGCCTCCAAGTTCTATCAATTAGGCCTCCCACAGCCTGTTTCCAGTTCTCTTGCCACTTCACTGGTTCATGTTTTCATTATCTCTTGCTGGGATTATTACAATAACCTCGCTGACTGCTCTGCCTGATTCCAGTGTCTCTCTCTCCTCTAATCCTTTCACCACATTTCAGCAAGAGATAACACTATCTTCCTAAAACACAGCTCAGATCATTTCATTCCTTTTGAAAAGCTCTAATAATTTTCATTGCCTATTGGATAAAGTCCAACCTCCTTCCTGTAATAGTTAATTATTTACGTTCTTGTCTTCCCTTAAAAATTTCCTGCAGTCAGAGACTAGTCTTATCCATTCTCCAGCCTCCCAGTAACTTCAAACCCAGTGCTCACTCATTGTAGGGTTTGCTTATCAAATAAACAAAAGGATGCCACCAATAGGAAAAGAAGGACTTGGAATTAAAAATGCTATTAGATGTTTTAATTAGGAAGTTATTGGTGACATTCTAGAGAGGAACGTAAATAAAATGATGGGGATGGCGTCTCTGGTGAAAGTAAGGAGAGAGAAGGCAACTGGAGGGATAGTAGGGTTTAACTTTGCCGGAAACTGTATACTTTGAAATGGGGGATGTCAAATGTGGAGATATGTGATTCAGGGTTTGCAGACTGTATTTTCCAGCATCTCTCTACTGATGTTCTCAAGGAGTGTCTCAGTATTGGAAGGTAGCAGGTCAAGCTGCTCCCTCAAAAACTCTGCTTGCTTGCTTTTGCCTAAGCCATTGGCCTAGTAGCCCGAGTCTTCTAGAAGGGAGATTAATGCTAAGGACTGTCCTGGCAGCTCCGTAGGAATTCACTAAGTGCCCCAAATTTTCAGGCTCCATTCCTGAGGAGCTCACAGCGTCCATATCAATTAGCTGGCAGGGCTCTGAGTCCCCAAAATGGCCTTTTATGCAATGAAAGTGGCAGTAAGCCAGGACCAGCTCCCCCAGTGACAAACCATGTGCTCAAATCCCCAGTGTCCATAGACACCATGCACTTTTTAGAGAGGCCCGGCACTGAAGTTTCAGCCATCAAATTGGAACTCTGCAGTATAGGAATTGCCTCTAGGATTACACCAAGAGCTGAAATTCTTTCAAGTCATACTCCCTTGTCTGTTATTCTTCTTTTACCTATACTTTCCTCTCCTAATAGTAGGTAAATTTATTGAGTGCTTATACTATGCCTGCCATTGTATGCTTTACATGAATAATTTTATTTTATCCCCACAAAACCCTGGGAGATACAGGTACAATTATTGTTCCCATTTTACATATGAAGAGACTGAAGCTTAGAGCAGTTAACTGAGGCATAGAGCTCCTTAATGGCAGAGTACTTGGGAAAGCTGGCGCTTGACCCCAGTGCTGTCAAGTGCTACACAATGATGCTTCGCCTTGGGTTCCTTGGAACACAGGAGCCATTCCCAGGAAAATTACAAGCAAGGGAATTGCACTAGAGGAAGTAGAGAATTCTGAGATGTTAAAATATTATTAATTTAGGAAATGAGAGTCATTGTATTCCTTCCCCCTTCTTAATTTTAATTATTTCACTGTTCAGATTGTTTCAACATCACATATAAGGTACAAGCATTTTGGAGAAGAGTACTTTTGCAGAGACTCATCAAAATTCCCCAACTTTCACATCAGCTTTCTGCCCCTTCACTTCGCTGCCACTTCAACCCCATCTGCAATGGTCCCAATCTTTAAGCTAAGCGAACATATGCTTGGAGTTCTCCTGCAGATACTTATTCTCATAGGAATACAATGAAGCAGTGCCAGTTCATTGTCTTCTAGGCCTATTGTCCGAGTTCCTTTAAAGCCAATATAATTACGTCAATAGTCTTCCTAATTCTCTTTTTTGCTTTCCCTCCAAGTTACTCAAATAAGATCCATTTTTCTTCATTCCCTTCCCTCTTCTCTACTGTAGATTCTGAATGAACTGTAGAAAGATAGATGACCTCATTTATCAGACTATTCCCATATTTCTTTGACTTGTGAAGAAGAAGACTAGGCCCTCCTCTTCTCTCTGTCACACACACAAACACATTTCTCCTTATTAATTGCTGTTTGAGTTAATTGCCAGAAACACTTTCATCTGGAACACGATGGTCTGTTATGTAGTTGGGACTCTGGCAAGAGAACAGTCACTTAGGGTAGACTGATCAATTTGGCACTAGAATTTTTCAGATGTAGGTTAGATAGGAGCCAAGTGGCATTGACTCAAAGACACTGCTTGTCACTCGGCTCACATGCCCTACCTGATCTTAGCTGTTGATTCGTCTATACTTTGTTTCTAGCTATCAGGTGTAGTTACCACTATTCTTCTGCAGCAGTAAGCTATTTAGTTCATTCTCTGGCTTCCTTCAAAGTTTAGCCTCTTCCCTTTCGTGATGACTGACATGAGAATAAAGTGGAAATATATCAGGACCTTGAACCGGTTCGAAGTGGTTCAGTCATGGCCAGCAGAAGTGTATGCATTGCATAGCAACCAAATCTCTTGCACATTGGCTTTTGACCCGAGTAGGAAACAGGCAGCAGGCAATGGTGCCCCACACATAGATGGCGGCCATAAATGGCGGCTGACGGTAGCCTTGAATGTGTGTCACTCTCCACAGTCCTGCCAATAATCCAGTCTCCCACATCAGACTCCTGAAAGATTCCTTATACAGGAGATTGGATTATTGGCAGGACTGTGGAGAGTGACACACATTTAAAGTGGCACAGTGGCCACCATCTTTGAGTGGGGCACTGCTCCCTGTTTCCTACTTGGGGTCAAAAGCCTGTGCTCAAGAGATTTGGTTGCTATGCAATGCTTACACTGCCCTTGTTTCCATAGGCCATGACTGAACCGCTTCTTCCTGGTTCGAAGCACTGAAATATGTACATTTTCTTATTCCCTGGCCATGGTCTGAAAGTTGAAGGAAGAACCATCTGCCAGAAGGTTTTTAAGAGGATGCTTGTCCCGTTTTGAAGGAAGGCCTGTGCCCATCTCATAGAATTCTTCACTGGCTTTTACAGCCACGCCCATGTTAATAATCTCCTATGAATTTTCCCATCTCTAGGGCTCTTATCAGTACATCACCCAGAAACCAGCTGTTTCTAATAATTTTGATTTTAGGTTGGAGTTTTCCAACAATATCTTTAATTTAGGAGGGAGGTAGTAGCCATTGAATTTGCTGCCCTCCCACCATTATCACTGCCATTTTCCTCCCCAGGGACACAACAGTCATCAGCCACTCTCCTAATACCAGCTATGACACAGCCCTAGAAGCTCGCATCCAGAAGGAGGAAGAAGAAATCTTGATGGCCAACAAGCGTTGCCTTGACATGGAGGGCAGGTAACATGCCAATCTTGACCCTGATGGATATGAGAAGTTGGTATAGAGACCAGATATGTCAGTAGGGAGGGACAAGCATCTTTATTCATAACTGTGAAACCTGATAATGCTGCCTTCCTCCACCTCCTCCATCCCTGCCAGCCTGTTACTTAGGGTTTATGATATGATGACCTTTACCTTGATTATACCCACCAACTGTGGAATTCCAAGTAGGGCTGCTTTCCCCTTGGCCTTGCCAATTGCTTTCCATCCATCCTGTGCCAGAACTGAATTGTTGATATCTGCACACTGGAGAATTCTTTCTAACACTGCACCTCAACCCTGTGATACAGCAGAATGTTTCATAAAAGAACACCTACTCAGACTTGGAGGTAGGGCACCTGCCGTCTTTTATAAACTCATAATCATTTACTTATTACCTGAAGGTTGTGGCTCATTCACAGAAGATTTCACCTTCTTACTGAACACGTTATTTCTGTTGATGCAGATCCTTCACTACTCACCCACTACGTAGGTTTACTCTCTCAATATATACAGCCTTTCATTTAACCCATACTCTGCTTTAACCTCCTAACATTTAAGCAACATCTTCTGTAGGCTCTTCTATTTCCATCTGTGTGTACAGAAAGGCATTTTAAAAAATTTAGCATACCATACCTTTCCCTGCAACGCAGAAATATGTAGACCACCCCCTAGTCAATACAGAAAATGAGATCTAAAGTCCATGGAAGTAGTGAGACCAGAACATGGTGGTGGCAACAAGGTGTTTATAATAAAGTTTATTTTTTTTGTCTTTGGCTCCTAGGATTAAGACCCTCCATGCCCAGATTATTGAGAAGGATGCCATGATCAAGGTACTTCAGCAGCGTTCCCGGAAGGAGCCAAGTAAGACAGAGCAACTGTCATCCATGCGTCCGGCTAAGTCTCTGATGTCTATTTCCAATGCTGGATCAGGCTTGCTATCCCACTCTTCCACCCTGACTGGCACGCCTATCATGGAAGAGAAGCGTGATGACAAGAGCTGGAAGGGGAGCCTAGGTAATGACAGTAAATAAGGAAGAGTATAGTGACAAGTTTAAAGAGAGCCCTAACTTAGATAAGTGCTCACACAGCAAGGCAAAGGGATGATGGCCCAGGTTATAGAGAGGAAGATATAACAGGTTGGGTTTTTTCCTCCGGAGAGACTAGCTGCACATTCAAGAGCTCCTCTACTCTGTGAAGTCTCGCTGAAGAGAACATTGGTTGAAGCCAAGGTATTAGAAGATCGAATTCTGAGTTCTATTTGGGTGGGAAGGAAGATAACTTCAGTTTCCTTTAAAAAATTGTGATTTGGCCTTTTCCATGTGGGGATACTTTGTCTTTGTCCAAAGCCCATGTTGACTTCATGTCATTCAAAATTCCAAAATTACAGCTTCTTCTATGCTCCTTCCTCCCACACAATAGGGGGACCCAGAGTTCTAGCTAAGCTTATAAATGTAGCTGGGTGGCAGGTTTTTGTTACCAGAATGTTCTGAGATGAGAACAGAATGTACTTTTTCCATTCCATTCTTATACATTCCTTCCCCTCTAATCAAAACCCCAGAAGTATTGTGAATGCCATAAGCACAGACACATTTTTAGAGCCTGAGGAAGAAAGTTATATCATCTGTTCTATCTATCTATCTATCTATCTGTCTGTCTATCTATCTATAATCTGTAGGTGTAGATATAGATACATTAGCTCTTCTGGTTGCTTATTGATCCTCTGACACTTGTAGCGTTCTTTGGTTAGAGTAGGCACTTGGGGACATGGTCATGGGTTAGAACCTTAGATTATATTATTATTACCACATTCATCTGTGACCACAGACTTCTTTCTAGCTCTCTGGTAATGTATGGTGTTGGTTATAAGTAGAACCGAGTAGAAGAATTCTGACAGCTCAGTGGAAATCAGTCACCATTGGAAAAATAAATCAAAATAGATATATAGGACATTAAAGTTTTAATAAGTTGTACTGGAGGTTGGAGAATGAGGACAGAAGAGGTCTTCTAAGTCTGAAAGAAACTTTTAGCATTGGTGGAGATATCTGACAAACTGATTCTTGGGTTTTCTAGAGGCAAAAATGAAGGAAGAATTCAGACCCATTCAAATGTCTCCTGAACTCCTATGCCCCCCTCACCACCAAGTACGTAAGGAGGAACAGATAATCAGATGTGTGTATTTGAATAGCCTATTGTTTTCTTTTTTTTTTCTAAATTTTATTTATTTTGTTGTTGTTGAGAATATACACAGCAAAACATACAGCAATTCAACAATTTCTACATGTACTATTTAGTGACGTTGATTACATTCTTTAAGTTGTGCACCCATTCTCACCCTCCTTTTCTGAGTTGTTCCTCCCTTGTGAACATAAACTCACTGCCCCCTAAGGTTCTTATCTAATCTTGCAAGTTTCTGTTGTCAATTTGCTCCCATATAGATAGTTCTTCAAAGAGCATAATGCTCAAGGCAGACCTTTTTTATTAGTAAAATTAACTTATTGTTTGGTTTTAAGATGGCTTCAGGGAGTATTTTTATTTAAGGTTTAAAGATTGTCTCAGGGCAATAGTTTCAGGGGTTCATCCAACCTCCATGGCTCCAGCAAGTCTAGAGATCATGAGAATTTGAAATTCTGTTCTACATTGTCCCCCTTTTGATCAAGATTCTTCTATGGAATCTTTTAATGAAAATGTTCAGTAATGGTAGCCGGGCACTATCCAGCTCTTATGGTCTCATGGCAAAGGAGGCAGTTGTTCATGGAGGCAATTAGCCACACATTCCATATCCTCCTTCTGTTCCTGACTCTCTTTCTTAGTTTGTTGCTCCAGGTGAATAGAGACCAGTTGTTGTGCCTTAGATGGCTGCATGTGAGCTTTTAAGACCCCAGGCACTGCATAACAAATTAGGATGTAGAACAGAAGCACCAAACACATTATTAGGCCAATTAACTGGGATGTCACACGAAACCATGACCCTAAACCTCCAAACTAAGTGTCTTAGTTATCTAGTGTTGCTATAACAAAAATACCACAAGTGGATAGCTTTAACAAACAGAAATTTATTCTCTCACAGTTTAGGAAGCTAGAAGTCTGAATTTGGGGTGCCAGCTCCAGGAGAAGGCTTTCTCTCTCTGTTGGCTTTGGGGGAAGGTCCTTGATATCAATCTTCCCATGGTCTATGAGCTTCTTAGGACAGGGACCCCGGGTCCAAAGGACACACTCTGCTCCTGGCTCTTCTTTCTTGGTGGTAATGAGGTCCCTCGCTTCTCTGCTCACTTCTCTCTTTCATATCTCAAATGAGATTGACTCAAGATACAACCTAATCCTGTAGACTGTGCCCTGCTTCATTAACATATTTGCCTCTAATCCTCTCTCATTAACATCATAGAGGTTAGTATTTAACAACGCACAGGATAATTACATCAGATCACAAAATAGAGGACAACCACACAATACTGGGAATCATGGCCTAGCCAAATTGACACACATTTTGGGGGGACACAATTCAATCCATAACACCAAGGAACCAAATCCCATGAGGTGTTTGGTAGTACATAAGCAGCCTCAGCAGCTACTCTATTTGTGTGTGTGAGTTGTTGTTGTAAATGTATCTATCACACAACTTTGCCAATTCAACTTTTGACATGTGTACAACTTATTGACAGCAATTACAATAGTCGACTGAGCAACCCTACCCTTAATCAATGCAATTTTTTCATCACCATTAAACCCCGCTTTTTCCCTCCCTCCCACCCGTGGTAACTGCTAATAAACTTTGGTCTGTATACATTTGCCTTTTTATGTATCTTTATATAAGTGAGGCCGTATAATATTTGTCCTTTTGTGATAAGCTTATTTTGCTCAGCATAATGTCTTCAAGCTCCATCCATACTGTAGCAAGTATCACGACTTCATTTCTCCTAATGGCTGAGTAGTGTTCCATTTTATGTATATACCACATTTTGTTTATCCATTCATCTGTTGAATCTTTTGGCTATTGTGAATAGTGCTGCAATGAACATTGCTGTACAAGTATCTGTTCGAGTCTCTACTTTGAAGTCTTTTGAATATATACCTAGGAGAGGAATTTCTGGGTCATATCGTAGTTTTATTTGTAGTTTTTTGAGGAACTGCCATACTGTTTTCCCCAACCCTGTATCATTTTGCATTCCCATCAGCAACGGATAAGGGTTCCCATTTCTCCACATCCTAGCCAACATTTGTTATTTTCTCTTGTTGTTTTCTATCTTAACCATCCTAGTGGGAGTGAAATGGTATCTCATTGTGGTTTTGATTTACATCTCTCTGATGGCTAATGATGCTGAGCATCTTTTCATGTGTTTGGTGGCCATTTGAATGTCCTCTTTCATGAAATGTATATTCAAGTCCTTTGCCCTTTTTATGATTGGGTTATTTGTCTTTTTATTGTTAAGTTGTTGAAGTTTTAGATATACTTTGGTTATTAGATTCTTGTCGGATATATGGTTTCCAAAGACATTCTCCCAGTTGGTAGCTTGTCTTTTCACTTTTTTGGCAAAGTTTTTTGATGAACAGAAGTTTTTAATTTTTATGAGGTCCCAATTATTTATTTTGTCTTTTGCTTTTTGTGCTTTTGTTATTATATTAGTCCATTGTTGAAAGCTAGGCTTGACAGCGTTGCCCCTGCTTGTTTTCTAAGAATTTTATGGTTTCAGTTTGCATATTTAGGTCCTTAATCCATTTTGAATTTGTTTTGGGGTATGGTGTGAAGCATGGATTCTGTATCATTTTTCTGCATGTGGAAAATCAATTTTTCCAGCACCATTTATCGGAGAGACTCTTCTTTCCCCATCGAATGGACTTAGCACCCTTGTCAAAAATCAGTTGACCATAGATGTGTGGGTTTATTTCTAGACTCTCAATTCTATTCCATTTTTCTATGTGTCTAATGTTTTACCAGTACCAGCCTGTTTTGATTACTGTAGTTCTATAGTATGTTTTAAAATCAGAAAATGTGAGCCCTCCTACTTTGTTCTTTTTCTACATTGTTTTACCTATTCAGGGCCTCTTGCTATTCATTATAAAGTTGAGGATTGCTTTTTCTATTTCTGTAAAGAAGGCTGTTGGAATTTTGATCGAGATTTCCTCAAATCTATAGATCATTTTTGGTACTATTGACATCTTAACAATACTAACTCTTCCAATCCATCAACATGGAACATCTTTACATTTATTTAAGTCTTCTTTAATCTTTTTCAGCAGTATTTTATAGTTTTCATTTTATAAGTCCTTCATGTGCTGGTTACATTTATTCCTGGGTATTTTATTCTCTTAGATGCTGTTGTAAATGGAGTTGTTTCCCCAACTTCACTTTCAGATTTCTCATTGCTGGTGTAGAGAAACCCAACTGATTTTTGTTTGTTGATCTTGTACCCTACAACTTTGCTAAATCCCTGTATTAGTTCTAGAAGTTTTCTTGCGAACTCTTTGGGATTTTCTATATATAGGATTATATCATCTGCAAATAGAGATAATGTTACTTCTTATTTAGTCTGGATACCTTTTATTTCTTTTTCTTGTCTTATTGCACTGGGTAGAACTTCTAATACAATACTGAATAGAAGTGGTGAGGGTGGGCACCCTTGTCTTGTTTCCGATTATAAGGGGAAAGCATTCAGTATTTCTCCATTAAGTATTATGTTGGCTGTTGGCTTTTTATACATACCCTGAATCATATTGAGGAGTTTCCCTTCTATTCCAATCTTCTTTAGGGTTTTCAACAAGAAAGGGTGTTGGATTTTATCAAATGCTTTTTCTGTATCCATAGAGATGATCATATGGTTCTTTTTCTTGGTTCTATTGATGTGCTGTATTACGTTGATTGATTTTCTAATGTCAAACCATCCCTACGTTCCTGGAATAAATCTCATTTGGTCATGGTATATAACTCTTTTAATATGCTGTCATATTATGTTCACTAGTATTTTGTTGATGATGTTTACACCTGTATTCATAAGTGATATCGGCCTGTAGGTTTCTTTTCTTGTGTCTTTGTCTGGTTTGGGTATCACGGTTATGTTTGCTTCATAGAATGAATTAGGGAGTGTTTCTTCTCTATCTTTCAGAAGAGTTGAAGCAGTATTGGTGTCAATACTCTAAACGTTTGGTAGAATTCCGCAGTGAAGCCATCTGGTCCAGGACTTTTTTTTGTTGGAATGCTTTTGATTGCTGATTCCATCTCTTGTTATGAGTCTGTTGAGACTTTCTATTTCCTCTTGAGTCAGTTTGAGTAGGTTGTGTGCTCCTAAGAATTTGTCCATTTCATCTAGGTTATCCAGTTTGTTGCCATACAGTTGTTCATAATATTCTGTCATATTTTCTGTTTATTTCTGTCAGGTCAGTTGTAATGTCCCCTCTTTCATTTTTTACTTTGGTTACTTGCAACTTTTTTTTTTCTTTGTCAGTCTAGCTAAAAGTTTATCAATTTTACTGATCTTTTCAAAAACCAACTTCTGGTTTTATTTATTCTCTATTGTTTTTCTCTTTTCAATTTTATTTATTTTTGCTTTGATCTTTGTTATAAGTGGGTTTAGGCTTAGTTTGCTCTTCTCTTTCTAGTTCCTGGAGTTGTCAAATTAGGCTGTTAATTTAGGATCTTTCTTCTTTTTTTATGAAGTCATTTATTACTTTAAGTTTCCCTCTGAGTGCTGTCTTTGCTGTATCATATAAATTTTGGTATATTGTGCTTTCGTTTTTGTTTGACTCTGAGAAATTTGTGATTTCTCCCTTGACCCATTGGTAGTTTAATAATGTGTTGTTTAATTTCTATATGTTTGTTTATTTTGAAGAGTTTTTTTTTTTTCTGTTACTGATTTCTAGCTTCACTACATTGTGGTCAGAGAAGAGTTTGTATGATTTCAGTCTTTTTAAATTTATCAAGACTTACTTTGTGACCTAAAATGTAGTGTATTATGGATAATGATCCATAAGCACTGGAGTAGATTGTATATTGCTTCGTTTTTGAGTGGAGTGTTCTATATATGTCTGTTAAGTATAGTTGGTTTATAATGTCATCCAGGTCCTCTGTTTCCTTGTTCATCTTCTTTCTAGATGTTCTGTCCAATATTGAAAGTGGTGTATTGAAGTCTCCAATTATTATTGTAGCACTGTTTTTCCCTTCAATTCTATAAGTGTTTGCTTTATGTGTTTAGGGAGCCCGATGTTGGATGCATATATATTTATGATTGTTAAATCTTCTTGATTAGTTGACCCTTTTATCACTATATAATGTCCATCTTCATCTCATCTGGCAGATTTTTTCTTAAAGTCTATTTTGTCTGATATGAAGATTGCCACCCAGCTCTCTTTTGGTTGTTATTTGCATGGAATATATTTTTCCATCCTTTCACTTTCAACCTGTTTGTGTACTTGAGTTTAAGACATGTCTCTTGTAAACAGCATATACTTCAGTCTTTTGACTGGAGCATTTAATCCATTTACATTCACTGTAATTACTGATAAGAAGTGATTTCTGCCATTTTGTTACTTGTTTTTTGTGTGTCATAAGCCTTCTTTGTCTTTGTCCTTTAGTACTGCTTGCTTTTCCTTTTGTGTATTTTTTTAATATATATCTTCTTAGTGTTTACCATGAATATTACATTTAAGAGATTGTATTTATTACATTCTAGGTTAAGTTGGTACCAACTATATCTATACCATTCCTCTCCCCACCTTGTGTTGTTGCTGTCATTATTACATCTTTATATTTCATCTGCCCTGTAACATAGTTTTATCCTTGCCTTTTATATATTTGTTATTAAAAAACATGAAGGACAAAACATTTAGAATTATCAAGCATGAATGTCTTATTACTAGCCCTTATACTTATCCAAAACCTCAGTGGCTCAGTGGTTAAGTTCCCAGCTGCTAATTAAAAGGTGGCAGTTCAAACCCACTAGCCGCTCTCTGGGGGATAGATGTAGCAGTCTGCTTCTGTCAAGATTACAGCCTTTGACGCGCTGTGAAGCAGTTCTACTCCATCCTGTAGGGTTGCTATCTGTCAGAATCCACTGGACGACAACAGGTTTGGTTTGGTTTGGTGTACTTGTCCATACATTTCCCTTTATTAAGGATCTTTCTTTTTATGCATAGCTTAGAATTACTTTCTAGTGTATTTTCCCTTCCATGTACAGAATTTCCATTAGTATTTTTGTAGGGCCAATCTGGTGGATATGAACTCTCTCAGCTTCTGTTTTTCTCGGACTGTTTTAATTTCACACTCATTCTTGGAGGATAGTTTCACTGAGTATAATATTCTTGGTTGACAGTTCTTGTCTTTCAGCATTTTAAATGTATCATTCCATTGCCTACTGGCCTCCAATATTTCTGAGGAAAAATCAACACTTAATCTTATTGGGGAACCTTTGTATATGACTTAAAGAGATTGACTGCTAACCGAAACGTCAGTGGTTTGAAACCACCAGCGGCTCAGTGGGAGAAAGACGTGACAGTCTGCTTCCGTAGAGATTTACAGCCTTGGAAACCCTATGGGGTCGCTATGAGTTGGAATCGACTCAGTGGCAGTAGGTTTGGGTTTTTGGTTTTGTATATGACTGTTTGATTCTCTCTTGCTGCTTTCAGGATTCTCTCTTAATCTTTAATTTTTGAGAGCCTAACTATGATGTGTCTTGGTGTAGATCTCTTTGGGTTTATCCTGCTTGGGTTTCTTTGAGCTTCTTGGATTTGTAGATTGATGTCCTTCATTAGATTGGATAAATTTTCTGTCATTATTTCTTCAAATATTCTTTCTTCCCTTTCTCTCCCTCATCGCCTTTTAGAATTTCCATGATGTATATATTAGGTCCCTTGTTGTTGTCCCATAATTCCATTAAACTGTGCTTAGCCTTCTTGAGTCTCCACTCCTGTTGCTCTTCAGCATCTGTAATTTTAACTATCTTATCCTCTAATTCGCTGATTTTTTCTTCTGGCTGGTTAAATCTTTTGCTAAGCCCTTCCATTGTGTTTCTCATTTCAGTTATTGTCCCTTTCAGTTGCAATATCTCTTTTTTAGATCCTCATTTTGTTCTTGCATTGTTTTCTTTATTTCTTCTAGCTCTTTGTCTATGTTTTCCCTGTGTTCTTTAATTATTTTTAATGCTGTTGTATTATATTTTTCCATCATTTGGTCATCTCTAAATGTGTTTTCACTCATTTTGTCATGATTTTTGAGATGGGCCATTGTTTCTGTTTTTTGTGTATGTGATTTTTTTTTGTTAGGGCACTGGAATTTTTGAGGGTGTTCACTTTCTTCAATTTTCTCCAGTATTTCATGTTTTTGCCTGCATTACTTTGTGCAAGAAACTCTTAGGAGGGAAGAGCCTTCGGCCTTTGCTTACCATTTCCTCTACTTCTCTGCAATAGCTCCTTCTCCCTTTCTGGTTTAATTGAAATTTGAAAATTCCAGAACTCATTTTTCAACTTTCAATCTCTCCCAAACACACTAGAGAACATGCTATGATAAATCTGTACACTAGTAGGCATCGCCACTCAGTCGAGATATTGCATACTAATCCATATGTTCACCATGGGCACAGTCCCCTCTCTCTAATTATTATTCCCTTCCCTTCTCTGTTTCTGCAATCATGTATTTAGTCAGGAGACCCATACCCAGTGAGCCCCCTTCAGGGCTGGGTGTTACCTCTGGTTTTTCCTGAAGTTTCCTTTCCTGCCCTATGGGGACTGCTTATATCTGAACTGGCATTCAGGGGAAGCACAGGCAGACTTTCTTCTATTTCAGAAGAAGGAGGGGCTGGCACCCCCTAGAGTGACCTCTGAGAGATCTGTCTTGTTGGTTTCAGAGCCCCAGTGTCCCTGTGGTAGTTGGCGGAGCAGTCTCCACTTAGGTGACCCACTTCCTGACTCCACCGTAAGCAACCTTCTGTAGGAGTTCTTATCAGTCCACCAGCCAACAGTTACTGGTTGGGAGAAGGGTAGTCACACTCTGAGAAGACCCCCAGGGAGGTCTGCCTTGTTGCTATCAGAGCCCATCCCATAGTATGTTGGTTGTGGGTGTAGCCACCACTCAAGATGCATACTTCCTAGCACACAGCAGCCTCAGTCAGCAGTCCTCAGTGCCAACTATAAAGGGGGAGCAGACAGACCCAAAGTGATACCCTGGGAGGTCTGTCTTGTTGCCGTCAGAGCCCTCCCTGTAGTATGTTGGCAGTGGGTTTAGCCTTCACTAAAAATACCTGCTTCTTAGCACGCAGCAGCTTCTGTCAGCAGTCTCCAGCACTGACTAAAAGGGGGGTCAGATAGACCAGAACTGACTCCCCAGGATGTCTGTCCTGTTGGTTTCAGAGGCCTGAGCTATGGGGGTACACAGGAAGGTAGGTAGAGTGACTATGAGAGCAGTCTCCACTGCATGGGCTTTCCGTAGCAATTTGCAGTAGGCTTGCAACAGACAGTATCTGGATGGGGGAGGTGCTGGCACACTCCAAAAGAACCCCTGGGGAGGTCTGCCTTGTTGATTTTAGGGCAGAAGCTTGGCGTCCTGTCTCTTTATACAAGCAGAGACTGTGGTGGTTAGAGGAGCAGACTCTTTTTCTGGGGCCACTACCAGCAGCAGTAGGAGCAAGGACGATGGGAGAAGCAATTTTACTAACGTATGTGACTCGTTGGTGGGTTGATTCGTTGATTGCTGCCTGTCTGTAGTTACCAGCTGCTTTCCTCTGCACCCTGATTCAGAGTCCCTCAAAGATTCGGAGTCCCTCAAAGCCGAGCACCATTTCCTTGAATTTCCTGTTGTATTTGTGGGGGAGTGTCAGAACAATTGTTTGTTTACGCTGCCATCTTCCCAGAATGAGCCTATTATTTTCTAACCTCTTTCTCTCTTTTATTTGTAGGTATTCTCCTGGGTGGAGACTATCGTGCTGAGTCTGTCCCTTCCACACCCTCACCTGTGCCCCCCTCAACTCCCCTGCTTTCAGCTCACTCCAAGACAGGCAGCCGAGACTGCAGCACCCAAACTGAACGTGGAACGGACCCGAACAAAACTGCAGCTGTTGCTCCAATCTCTGTTCCTGCTCCAGTTGCTGCTGCCGCCACTGCTGCCGCCATCACTGCCAACGCTGCCACCAACACTGCCACCACTGCCACCAACACCACCACCATGGTAGCTGCTGCTCCAGCTGCTGTTGCTGCCGCTGCTGCTCCAGCTACTGCTGCTGCTGCCCCGTCTCCAGCAACTGCTGCTGTTATTGTTGCTGCTGTTTCTCCAGCTGCTGCTGCTCAGATTCCAGTTTCTGCCTCAGCTGTTGCCGCTGCTGCTGTTGCTCCTGCTGCTGCTGCCGTTCAGGTTGCTCCAGCTTCCCCGGCTCCGGTTCCAGCTCCAGCTCCAACTTCGGTTCCGGCTTCAGCACCGGCTCAGGCTTCTGCTCCGGCTCAGACTCAGGCACCAACTCCAGCTCCGACTGCGGCTCCTATTCCAGCTCCAGCTCCAACTCCAGCTTTGGCACAGGCTGAGGCTTCTGCAAGTCCAGCTACCGGTACTGGACCACGTCGTTTATCCATACCAAGTTTGACCTGCAGTCTGGACAAGACAGGTAATAATTCTCTGTACCAGTTAGCTTTTGTTCTGCCCTCAAACACAGACTTATTTGTTGATCCCTGACTTTTAGACAGAGTTGGTCATGTGGAGTGAGTCTTTCATGTTCCAAAGGGGATTAATTAGAAGAGGTAGGGAAGAGAATCTGTGAATGATTTCTCAGCCACCAAGATGAGAAACGACATAAGTAGAGGCCATTCTCCGAGAGAAATAAATGCTCAGGTGATTGAGGGGTGTGGCAGACACACCTCTCTTTGCAATTGGCTTCCACAGGGGCTCTAATGTTGTCTATTTCTAGAAATTTGAGTTTTTATTTGGTCCCTCAATGTTCTCTAACCTCTTATTTCCATTTAGATGGTTCTGTTTTCCACTCCAATACTCTGGAAAGAAAAGCTCCCATTCAGATCCTGGGACAAGAGCCTGATGCAGAGATGGTGGAATATCTCATCTGAATGGCCAAATCAAGAGCTTCGGTTTATCAGCAAGAATGCTTTTAATCATTTTTTTCCCTTTTGTTTTTTCTTCTTTTGAGGGTGAGGACAAGGGGGTGGGGGTGGGGATGTTTTTTAAAGGGCCTTTTTTTTTTTTTTTGGAACAATATAATACTTACGTAATACCATACAAACTCCAGTCTATACTGGTATACTTAGAGATACCTCTAAACACAGATTAATCAGAATGTGATCTAAGGTTTATTCTTTGAATTTATACAAATACTGGACTGTTAATGTCTGGATATACATCAATGCTTTCAATGTGCTTAAATTTGTTTAAAATTTCTGTACATCAAATCTTTTTTTAATTGAAGAACACAGTATGTGTTGAAGGCAAATTTGTAACATGTAGTTCAAAAGTGGGAAGCCAGAGAGAATTTATGTATTTGCTGTTTTGTACAGTTATCATCTAGACAGCATTGAGAGAAAACTTTCTCATCTGGCTAATGAAAAGAAATAGTTCTAGGAGCTTTGTTAGCTGGAGAAAAAGTGGGCAATATCAGTCAGTGGTGTGGAAGGGTGCTTGAGCTAACTTTCCCTCCCAATTTCTTAGCTATCCTACCCCAAGGTATTGTGTTCATCTTAATTTCAGTGGTGATTTGGAAGTGAATTATGTTGGTTCCCTCATGGAGGTTCATACATTCATATATATGTTCTGGAGTAATATATGCATTTGGATATTTAACTTATCGCTTTCAGATGCTAGGAGAGTAAATTAACAGAGCAATGTACAACTTCCTCTCTCATAGGGAGTTAGAACATCAGAGGCCTTGATGAAGAGTTGATAAGGTGCTGTATGAAGACTTTTGTGGTCTGTGTGTAGCCATGAACACAGCTTGCTTATCTTTCTTAAGACCAATCAGCTTAGTGTTTATTTCTACTACCGCACAAAGTCACTGGCTGGGTCACCAGTCTCAAATTGCTAATCATTTGCAGTAAGGAAGCATTTTTGTTGGCCAGTTTAATGCTTTGGATTTCTGGTGACTAATTTGAAGTAACTCATTTTGTTTTCTCGAATTCTCACCTTAAGTCTTAAAAAGGCACATTTGACTCTCACCTCCAAGGGAATAGCATCAGAAACCCAAAAGTACTGTGCTTCAGTCAGGGGAGAGGTTGATTGCAGCAGTATCCTCAACTACCTCTTCTCACTGCCAGTTGACTCCAGCTTGGAATACCGTTGGAAAGCAACAGGAAATGTGCATGTGGGCAGGGACCAAAGAAGGAGATGGCCCCAAGCCTTGTCATAAGGTTGCCTCCAAGGACTCAGAAGGGGGATGCCTGTTGCCACAGGTCCCTGCCATGTGTTGCCTCTGTGCCCTCCATTAAGGTGACAAATCCACAGACAATGTCATTAAGATCAGTTTTCAGGGGTTTAGGGAGGGTGATGGGAGTGGGGGGATGTTAGATAAGGGTCGGGGTTAGAGATTTCGGGGTATATTGGTTAGAAACCAGATTTATAGAAGGATAGGCCTTATATTTTACATCATGAGCCATAGTGGCTAGGAGGAATTTTAACAGTATAGCCCTACCCCCTCATCTTAGAGATGAAGAGTCTGAGACCTAGAGAACATAAGTGACTTTTTTAAGGTCACGCAACACAGCTTACCACTCTGCCAATTACCATGCTTATTTTGGGAAACCCCTATATCAAAAAAAGCCTCGTTTTAAGAAAAGGCATCTTCACGGCTCAGGGCATATATATTTTCTAAAATGTCCCTGGCTTGAGTAGTTTGTTCAGAGTTCTGAATTCCTATCTTGCCTCTCCTGCAGTGCCTTTTACAAGGTTTTACCTTTCCTGATCCCCATCTCAACACTGAGTCACATGAAATGCGTCCCCCTAAATAACTCATCTCACTTTTCTTGCTATGAGGTTGAGTGTCTTGGATCATCTTATGGGGTTCCTCTGTGAGTATAGGAATGGCATATTTAACAATACTCTTGTGTAGTTCTTAATTATCTTCCAAAGGAATTAACTTTAAATGTGTGGGGAAAGACAAAGAGGGTGATATGATTTTCAGCCAGTTTTTTCACATATTCAATAATGAAGTGATCATCCTACACATTTGTCCTCAGTTAAAAAGTGAATGGCAAATGGAAATTAAAAGTGCAGTTGTGTTAATTCTCATTCATACAACCCTTTACTCATAAGACAAAAAAACTTACAGTAGAAGCAAAAATAGCAAACTTTAGGAGAACTAATCTCTATCCAAATAAATACATTAAACAAAATCTTTCATCTTCTCTTTTCCTGGCTGTAACACATTACCAGAATTTTTGCTGACTCTGGGAGCCATGTTTTTAATCACATTCTGTAAGGTGACAAATGTTGTACATTCCACACTGTGTGGCAGCGATCTCTTTAGAATCATGTATTTTGGGAAAGGAGGAAGTTCTTGGCTAAGTACTATTTTGAACTGTCCAAAATATCTCCCCCGCTCCGCACTGCAGAGGCAGTCCCTTTCCCCTTAGTTTTTAATCCCAGATAATTTGCTAAGACAATATCGTACAGCTAAGAGCTGGAAAGAAGTCCATGTCAATGTCAATGTTTACGAAGAAGGTAGATTCCGCCTTTTCAGGAAAATCTCTAATAGGTGTCATTTTTTAAATTCAGGTTTATGGGAGAAATCTCAAATTAGTCACCTTTTCACTATTGTGTGGATGTAACAGTTGGGGATCCTTTGTAGACCCCCACCTATCTATGCATTTTACTGGCACCTCAGGATAGGAAGGTGGCCTTGTTGTCTTAACTTGTACTGCCTGTTGATTTCTGGGGAACTTCTAAGTCTGTTGTACCCCAGGGTCCCATGTATAGAAAAAAAAAAACTTCATTAGAAGAAACGTACTTGATATAATACTCCTATTAACCATTTTTATTAAATAAAAGTAGCTTGAGCATTCTTTTAAAATCATGTATCTCAATTATTGTTTTAATGAAGGATTTATTTGCAATGCTGCTTTTGAGCTTCAGGGTGACAGGACAGCAGGAAATGGAAATATCTGCCATCATCTGCCATAGGAAACATACCAAGAGACCTGTTGTATTTTCTTTTTGTTATTACACTGTTGGGTGGGTAGAACAATTGGAAAATGAACAAACAGATTGTACAAACTACTTTTTATGAAGAGCTTAAATACTCAGAATGTGGCAGCTTAAAGTGTGTACATATGCACTAACTTTTATAAATTATATGCTCATGTCTGTTAGCCATACAATCTCCTGTTATCTCAATTGCTCATTCACATATGGAATGTGTTACTTAAAATGTTTACATTCTTACTGAAAATGTTTTCACAGAAAGGCATAAGATATGGGCTAATTGCCACCAATTTCAGCCTGCCATGATTCTTGGAAATATATCTTCCAAGTGCCATCCATCATCAGTAGGACAAGTGTCAGGAGTTTGTTTATTTTTTCCGGTAGCAACGATGGGTTACGTAGAGCCATCAAGCATCCTTCTGGCCTCCCTTGTGATTAATGGCATGTGTTTGTAAAATGGATAGCTGGGGCTGGGAGATGGCTAGAGAAGAATCACCTTTGGTTTCAAACTTATGTAGCCCCCTAATGACTGAGACCCCCCTTCTGTAATCAACTGAGCTAGTTCCAATAAAGTTAAGCAGGTTTAAATCCACTTTGTGCCTATCTTTTCACTGACAATTAAGTTAGTTATTTTAAAATGCAGTATCATGTGGAAAATAACTTGGCATTTACCTGACAGAGGCTTTATTTGCACTACAGAAATGATTACTTTCAATTCACTATGCAGTGAAATTGCCATTAAAGGACAACGTGCACAGAATTTGCATTTGCTTGAAGTATGGAATGTGATTATAAAGTATTAAGACAACACCATGGGCCACATGCTCTAATCGGTCTCTTTATATAGCCAGGCAGCATATGTAAGAAGCTTTGCATTTTTTTTATCTCCTGGTTCCAAGGGATAAAATGATGGCCACCCAAACCAGAGAATTTATCCTTTCGTTAGCATTTTGGAAAGCCCCTTGATGTTCTTTTGTACCCTTGTTCTTAATGCCAGTTCATCAGTTTTGGTTGAGGGAGCTTGTTATTAAAAGCAAATCAAAACCACAAACAAGTTGGCTCTTTTCACTGGAAATGTTAAGGCTGCCTTTACGCTGCCCTCCCTGTGCCTCCTGTTTACCAGTGAGTCCCAAACCTGACTGGTGAGGAAAAGATCCTCCAGGACTTTGAAATGATACCTTCTCACAGTGAAATTGGCCAGATGAGTGTTGCAAAGGGGTGAGGAGGGAGTATAGAATTCATACAAATCTAAACTGGGCATTTTTTGAAATTGAGCTATATTCCCTCCATATTTATAATGAGTGTTTTAAAAACTGTATTTGTGAAAGCCACCCTTTTCTTTAAAGACAAAGAAGATGGTATTAAGTTGACTACACCTTTCTATAATGCTTTCTATAATATTCCTTTGGGAAATATATAGTTTCCAGTTCTGAATAAGCTGTCATTTGTGAGAAGAAAAGCTAAGGATTCCTTCAAAACTGAGGTCACATTGTAGGAGCATTTCTAGAAATTACTCAATAATATGGCATCTGTTATCTGTATGGTGCATCATCTCCCTCCCTGTGGGCATTCCCTAATGTGATAAGCTATCTGTACAGCCAATATGTGTTACTCAGTTGCAAGAAAAACACCTGCTTCTGACCACCTCTACCTCCATCTTATCCTGCAGGAGGATTTTTCTTTTTTTTTGAGGAAAGTGGAATTGTTTGGGTTTAGAACATTTTTTACATTGAATGAAGAGCACTAAGTGATGGGACTTGATTTCCAAGAAGAAAAGTGATCTCCACAACACCAAAATTTTATAGCACATTGGAAACATACCGTAAAGTACTCCTTAGATGCACAAACTGACAAAATACAGGATATTTATTTTGCTTCCTGTGGTTTTTTCATTTGCCTATCGCCTCTACTAATGGTTTCAGGCATATGAGAGTTGTTTAATAACTACTTACTAGTGTTGTCTTTATGTAAAAAGCCTCTAGAATACAAAATTCTAAAAAATCTGAATCTAGTATATTAGAAAATATAACACATACACACACAAAGAAAATTCATTGGGATATATGAAATGACAAAAATTTGAGTGAACTAGTGAACTAGTGCAAAGGAGGGAACGATTTTTGGGATAATGGGGCAGGGGATGTCTTAGTTATCTAATGCTGCTATAACAGAAATACCACAAAGGGGTGGCTTTAACAAACAGAAATTTATTTTCTCACAATTTAGGAAGCTAGAAGTCTGAGTTCAGTGTGTCAGCTCTCGGGGAAGTCTTTTTCTCTCTGTTGGCTCTGGAGGAAGGTCCTTGTCTCTTTGAGCTTCTGCTCCTGGGCAGTCTTCATGTGGCTTGGCATCTCTCTTCCCCTCATCTCTGCTTCTTTCACTTGCTTGTTTAATCTCCTTTATATCTCAAAAGAGATTAACTCAAGACACACCCTACACTAGTCTTGCCTCGTTAACATAACAAAGACAACCCATTCCCAAATGGGATTATAACTACAGGCATAAACCAAAAAAAACCAAACCTGTTGCCTTTGAGTCAATTCTGACTCATAGCGACCCTATAAGACAGAGTAGAACTGCCTCAAAGGGTTTCCAAGGAGCACCTGGTGGATTTGAACTGCCGACCTTTTGGTTAGCAGCCGTAGCTCTTAACCCCTACGTCACCAGGGTTTCCACTACAGGCATAGAAGTTAGGATTTACAACACGTATTTTTGGGGGACACAATTCAATCCATAACGGGGGCCTTAGATTACCTTTGAAGGCTGTGTAGGTGTTAATATGATGAACCAAGGGATAGGGAAAAACATTCCATGCAGAAGAATAGCACGTGCAAAGGCAATCTCTACTTTGTCAGACCTGCAATCAAATGAAGTCTGTTTCCAAGATCAAAGGTCCTAGAGAACTACTCTGAATTTTAACACCCAATAACAGCCTGCTAATGGAAACTTATAAACTCATTCAAGCAGGTAGTAGGACGTACTAGTCTAGAAATCAAAAGAGCATGAAGTTCTAGTCTTAGGTCTGCCTCTACAGTTTACCTCAACGGAGGATCAGATAAGTTTTTAAAAAGTAAAATGGGATAATATCTGTCACTGTGGACCTCATGGAAAGGGGATAAGAGAGTCTCAAAAAGTCAGAATATAAAAAAGATTCCAGACAAAACAATGGGTTGAATCTGTAAAGATGCAGTAATTTCTTTAACTTTTTATTTTAAAATTCAAACATATACAAGAGTGGACATAATAGTTTAAGGAACTTCCATGTACACATTCATGGGCTTCAATAAATACCAATTCATGGCCAATCTTGCTTCATATTGGAAACCCTAGTAGCATAGTGGTTAAGAACTACGGCTGCTAACCAAAAGGTCGTCAGTTCGAATCCACCAGGTGATCCTTGGAAACTCTATGGGGCAGTTCTACTCTGTCCTGTAGGGTTGCTATGAGTCGGAATCAACTCGACGGCAGTGGGTAACGCCATATTATTTTGAAACACATTCCAGAACACTATATAATTTTATCTATAAATATTTCAGTGTGCATAAAGATGAACTTTTTAATACAAGCAGTTCCCGGATTATGAACGAGTTCCATTCCTAAGTCTGTCTTTAAGTCGAATTTGTACATAAGTTGGAACAGTTAGGTACATTTTGTATCTAGCGTTAGTTAGTCAAATGTTTGTCTTAGTATATAGTATATAGGGTGCCTTCTATGCATAAAAAACATTAAACACTTCCAGATAAACTAAAACATGTTTAACATAATAATACAGTAATAATAATAGTGTTTTGATGCATGTTGCAAAATAGTGCCCATTTTTTATTATCGACCATTGTACATATCTCAAATTTTTAATATAATAGACTTTACAAGGGTTGGTTCATAACTATGAGTTGTACATAAGTTGGATGTTCATACCCCGGGGACTGTCTGTAATGAAAATATAAAGTACTATACCTGGGACCAAAATATATAACTCACCAAATAAATAAATATGACCATAATTTTGTGCATTGCCTCTTACAAAGCTTGTTCCTTTGATATTACAACTCCTGCCTTAAGCTGAAGCCTAAGGTCTTCCCAAAATGGAGGTGTTTGTCCTCCCACAACCCACATATCAAAGGGTAGGGTATTTTCTTTGCTCCCCATTGTAAGTTCCAAACCATTATTCCTCTTCCGCTATATAGATAGCTCCAGTTTTCTTAATATCTTTGGCACTCAGCTGCTTCATGCTACCCCCATCAATACTGATTTTCTTACTATTCCAACTGCACTGATGATTTTGGCCCCTAGATCATAGTGGTCCTCTCCAGCCCAAGATGTGTCATCCTGGATGACTTCAGGGTCCATGTGGACAGCCCAGCCAACATCTTGGCCTGTCAGTTCCTTGCCCTCTCCAACTTGACTGACCTCCACATCCACTCTACTTCATCCTTCTGTGCTCATGGCTAAACACAAACAAGGTCATCATCCAGAACTGCTCCACTGCGGAACTCTGGTATACCAGTACCTCACTCTCTGGCTACAGTCTCCCATCCATCCATTTCTCCTACTGTGACTCTATCTGTCTTTTACTTCAGACAGACCTTATGTTCCTTAATGCTTCCATTTCCTCCCAGGTTCTTAGCCCTTACCTACATGATCTGGACTTGATGCTCAATTATCTAAACCCTCGATTCATTCATACCACCTAAAACTTCAACCATTCATCACAAGATAGAAACTCATGAATCATCCTTGACACCTCTGATAACCTGATAGTCAATATTAAATCCATCACTGATCCTATCAAAATAAATCTCAAAACCCATTCAATTAATTCCTAATCTACTGCCAATAACCTATTCTAAGCCACCATTTTTTTCTCACCCAGACTCTCTCAATAGCCTCCACATCCCTGTTATTCAGTCTCTATTCAACAACAAATATAATTCAGATCATGTCAATCCCCTGCTTAAAATCCTTCAAAAGCTTCCCATTGCAATGTAGATAAAATGGGGCCACAACAAGTAAAACAACTAGCCCAAAGTTTTATAGTTATTGATGGATTTGGAGCAAGGACACAGATATCCTGGACTCTTATCCCATCAGAATCATTATCATGCTTTGTTCTGAGTATCTTATTTTTCTTAATACTGACATGACATCAATATTTTCTCTGATATTAACCAAGAGCAGCGTTTCTTGAAGTCTTCTCCAAATCAGCTGTACTGAAATCGCCTCAGGTGCTTAGACAATGCAGATTTCTTGGCCTTGCCTTCAGAAATGTTATTCTGTAGTTCCAGAACAAGGCCCAGGAATTTTTATTTTAACAAGCTTCTCAGGAAATTTTGATGTCACTGATCCTGAGACTACATACTTAGAGAAACACTGGCAGAGGATTTCCTGTAATTTATCTTACTTCCCTTCTACTCTTCAGTTCCCCTCCTACCTAATAGTCTCCCAACTGTGTGTAGTCAAATGGGTAAATCCACTCTGCATATTAGCTATCACACACACCTTTACTTTAGTCAGCAGGCATCTTATTCTTAATTCACCCTTAGACCTTATAGTGAAATTGCTGCCTATCCTTCCCAGATATGACTCTAAGTGGTTGGATTTACTGCTCTGATCAAATAGGGCATGTTGTTGGTTACTTTTATTGTATCACAAGCTTTATAACCCTTGAGGTAACCACAATCACATTTGTGATCTTGGCCAGATCATTTAGCTCCAGTGACCATTCTGTAATATGAAGTCACTGTATTATGATCTCTAATGTCCCTTCTGGCACTTACATTCCATGATTCCACAAGACTAAATACTGCCTCTGAGGTCATAAATTCTTTCACATGGGTCCAAAATTGGCTATGAGGCACAGATAAAAGACATTTTAAAATCTGAATATACAGAAAATATTCTACACGTCTGCAGATCTGTTAATCAAGCCTTTTATGTATATTTTTTTCACTAGCTATACCCACATTTGACATTTCATTCTCCCATCTTGGCAGTACCTGCTCTGTTCTCCTACAATACATGTCATTTCCCAAAGAAGACACAAGAAAACATTTCCCAGAAAAATCTGAGATATCAAAACTGAGTCAAGGCAGGATAGCTTATGTTTCTTTTAAGCTATAAGTCTACGGTAATTTGCACTTATCCAGTTGTAGAAGAATAAGGACACAAACAAGGGAGATTAAAAGGAAATAATCTTGGCATGTGTCATGTTGCATAGATGGCCAAGAGGAGCATGGCAGTCGCTGAGCCACAATGATACCTGTGATGGTTAAGGTTGTGTGTCAACTTGCCTGGGCCATGATTCTCAGTGGTTTGACAGTTATTATGTAGTTTGGCAGTTATGTAATGATGTAATCTACTCCATGATGAGATATGCTATGAGCAGTCAACCAGTTGAGTTTCCTTGAGGGTGTGTCCTGTCTCCAGTATAGAAATGGATGTTCCAGCAAAGCTCTGGCTCTGGATCCTTCATCTGGCTCGTCATCATCTGACCTCTGGTTCTTGGGACTTGAGCTAGCAGCTTACCTTCCAGTCTTAGGATTTGTCAGCCTCTACAGCCTGTGAGCCAGCAGCCTGCTGTCTGACCTGCTGATCTTAGGTTCGTCAACCCCTGCAGTTATGTGAGTCAGGAGTATCCTCCTGCCTGACACCTGATGCCTGACCTATGGACTTAGGACTTCCCAGCCTCTACAACTGTTTGAGCCATTTGCTTGAGATAAATCTCTCTCTTCTCTCTCTCTCTGTCTCTCATTCTTCACCAGTTTTCTGGTTTTGCTTCTCTAGGGAACCCAGCCTAAGACATTTGGTACTGAGAGTGATTCTGAAGAAGCAAAATTGTAAGGATGAGTTTTCTAAATTGATTCTCAAGTCTATTAAGTCTTAAAGATGGTGATGATTCTGCTTCCAGTAGTAAAGAGGTGTGATGGTTAAAGTTGTGCGTCAATTTGGCTGGGCCATGATCCTCATTGGTTTGGCAGTTATGATGTAGTTTGGCAGCTTTTTAATGATGTAATCACCTCCATGATGAGATCTGATATATTGTGATCACCTCCATGATGAGATTTGTTGTGAGTAGCCAACTAGTTGAAATGGAGTTTCCTTGGGGGTGTGGTCTCCATCCAATATAGGTGGACTTTCTGGAAAGGCTCTCTGGCTTTTTTTCACTCTGGATCCTGCAGCTGGCTCCTGTTCATCTGACCTCCAGTTCTTGGGACTTGAGCTAGCAGCTTACCTGACGTCTGACCTTCCAATCTTGGATTCACCAGCACCTGTGGCTACATGAGTCAGGAGAAGCCTCCAGCCTGACCCACAAACTTGGGACTTTCCAGCATCTACAACTGCATGAGCCATTTCCTTTATATAAATCTCTATATATATTTATGCTCTGCATTAGTTTTACTTCTCTAGAGAACCCAGCCTAAGACTAGAGGGCACTGCTAATCCATAGCATGAGGTGGCAATAGAAATACACAAAATATCACCACCAATAGAGCAAGTATTGGTGAGAGGCGAGGCTCTGGGTGATTGCATGTTTGATACTTCTCTACAATTTTGTCAGAATGAGAAGTATAAGGAAGCTGGTTGGTTGGTCCTACTTTTGCTAGACAAAGTTGTGAAAGAAAGAGATGAACTCAGGGCTTCAGAGTCACAGCTCAAGTGCTGCCTAAACGACCTGAAAGAAAGACCTTATTTCTTGTAGTAACAGAGCTGATATTGCCGAAAACCAAACCCAGAGTCTTATCATAAGAGTGGCTGAATTACAACATCAACTGAATTCCCAACCTCAAATCGTGTCTGAAGTTAAAGTGAGGGCATTGATTGGGAAGAAATGGGATTCTAAACTTGGGATGGGGTTATATGGGCAGATAATTAGGAAGCTGGGGACAATGAGCTCCTAAATTCCACTCCTGCCAACAGAACAAACCTTCTTGCTCCCATCTGAAGAGATTACTCCATCTTTGTCTGCTAAGGCACTATACCCAGTAAAACCATTACCCCCCCCCCATTTGATGAGATTAACCCAGCTGTGTCTGAAGAGTCTTTGTCTCAGTCATCCACTGGGGAAGTGTCTGAGTCATTGCCTGGAGCATCACCTGAGACAGATGCCTTACAAGATGTTGATGAATGTTCTCAGAACACATCCCCACCACCCCTTTTTGCTTCTAGACTTAAGTTCCAGCTAGCCCCAAAAGATAAAGTACAAAGTGTGACCCATGTGTGCACACTCGAAAATAACTGCTTGACTTTTCTAATATGTACAAACAGAAACCTACAGAATATATGTGGGAATGACTATTAAGGGTGTGGAATAATGGTGCGAGGAACATAAAGTTAGATCAGTCTTAGTTTATTGATATGGGCTCACAAAGCACAATTCTTCATTTAATTTTTCAGCTTGAGGGGTTAGGAAAGGATCTAATAGTTTATTTGGTTGGTTCACTGAAGCATGGATTACGTGGTGGCTTACTCTAAACCAAGTTTAAGTACCAGATCTGCCTTGGTCTACTGTAGAAGAAGGTATTCAAAGGCTTAAGGAAATTGCCATGTTCGAGTGGATTTATCAGGCTGGACCCACAGACCCACATATGGAGTGCCCAGAGAACACACCTGTTACCACAAGGGTGAGCAACAAGTTTGTGAAGGGATCCCCATCATCCTTGAAGACTGCTGTGATTGCTATTTTATGTAAGTCAGACTTGACTGTGGAAACTTCCCTAACTGAATTAAGACACTTAACTACAGTGAGGCTGATTGGACCCCATAGTGGTAAGGGCCAAATGGCGGCACTCAATCGACAAAGACAAGGTGGGCGTGGTTACCATAATCGACAGCGGAGTAAAAAGCAGCAATCAGAATTGTTTGACTCATATGGACTTATGGTGTTGACTACTTAGTCATGGTGTCCCTAAGAGTGAAATAGATGGAAAATCTACTAAATATGTACTTGATCCATAGAAGCAGAAAAATTCCAGGTCAAGTAAATGACAGTCTAACTTAAATCACCAGAATAAAGAGTCATAACCCCTCAGTCAATTCCCATACTTGAGCCAGTTTACAAACCCACAACCTCTTGAATGAAGTGGAAGCCAGGTCCCTTTGAGGAAGCTCCCAACTGCACTTCCAAAAATTTGTACTATGTATCTTTCTCCCAGTCTTCCCCAAAGGGATCTATGGTCTTTTACAAGAGTGACTGTTCATTGGGGAAAAGGAAATATTCAGACATTTTGGAGATTACCGGACATTGGCTCTGAACTGACACTAATTCCAGGTGGCCCACCAGTCAGAGTGGGGGCATATGGAGGTCATGATATTAATGGAGCCTGAGCACATGTCCATTTCCAAGTGGGTCCGGTGGGTCCCTGAACTCATTCTGTAGTGATTTACTCAGTTCCAGAATGCATAATTTGAATAGACATTCTCAGAAACTGGCAGAACCCCACACTGCACCCCTGACATGTGGTGTAAGAGCTATTATGTCAGGAAAGGCTAAGTGGAAGACTTTAGAAGTGTCCCTACCTAGGAAAATAGTAAAACAAAAGCAATAATGCATTCCTGGAGGAACTGCAGAGATTACTTTAGCATCAAAGACTTGAAAGATACAGGGTGGTCATTCCCACCACATCCCATTCAACTCCCTATTTGGCCTGTGCAAAAAACATATGGATCTTGGAAAATGACAGCGGATTGTAAAAAACTTAACCAGGTGGTGTCTCCAATTGCAGCTGCTGTTCCAGATGTTGTTTCATTGCTTGAGCAAATTAATACATCTCCTGGTACCTGGTATGCAGCTATTGATCTGGCTAATGCTTTTTTCTCTATTCATGTTTTGAAGGAACACAAAAACAGTTTGCCTTCAGCTAACAAGGCCAGCAATACACCTGCACTGTCCTCCCTCAGAGGTATATCAGCTCTCCAGCCCTATGTCATAATTTAGTCTGCAGGGAACTTGATCGCCTTTCCCTTCTGCAAGATGTCACACTGGTCCATTGCATTGATGACATTATGCTGATTGGACCTAGTAAGGAAGAAGTAGCAATGCTAGAGGGTGGTAAATTAATCCAACAAAAATTCAGATGGCTTCCACTTCAGTGAAATTTCTAGGGGTCCAGCGGTGTGGGGTATGTTGAGATATTACTTCTAAAATGAAGGATAAGTTGCTGCACTGGCCCTCTTACAACTAATAAGGAAGAACAATGCCTTGTGGGCTTTTTTGGATTTGGAGGCAGCATATCCCTAATTTGGGTGTGCTACTCTGGCATATTTATCAAGTGACTAGAAAACTTGCTACTTTTGAGTGGGGACCAGAACAAGAGAAGGCTCTGCAACATGTTCAGGCTGCTGTGCAAGCTGCTCTACCACTTGGGCAATGTGATCCAGCTAATCCAATGGTGCTTGAAGTGTCAGTGGCAGACAGAGATGTTCTTTGGAGTCTTTGACAGGCCCTTATTGGTGAATCACAGTGCAGACCCTTAGGATTTTGGAGCAAAGCCCTGCCATACTCTGCAGATAACTACTCTCTTTTTGAGAAACAGCTTTTTGTTTGTTACTGTGTCTTAGTAGAAACTAAATGCTTAAGTATGGCCCACCAAGTCACTGTGCGGCCTGAGCTGCCCATCATGGACTGGGTGTTGTCTGACCCACAGAGCCATAAAGCTGGACATGCACAGAAGCACTCTATCATTAAATGGAAGTGGTATATATGAGATTGGCCCTAAGCAAGACCTTAAGGCACAAGTAACTTGCATAAAGAAGTGGCCCAAATGCCCATGGTTTCCACTCCTGTCACATTATCTGCCATCTCCCAGCCTGTACCTATGACTCATGAGGAATTCCTTATGATTAGTTGACTGAGGAAGATAAATCTCATGCCTGGCTTACAGATGGTTCTGCACAATATTCAGGCACCACTCGAAAGTGGACAGCAGCAGCACATCAACCCCTTTCTGGTATCTCCCTGAAGGACAGTGGTGAAGCAAGATCCTCCCAATGGGCAGAACTTTGATCAGTGCACCTGGTTGTTCACTTTGCTTGGAAGGAGAAATGGCCAGATGTGTGAATGTATACTGATTCATGGCCTGTGGCCAATGGTTTGGCTGAATGGTCAGGGACTTGGAAGGAACATGATTGGAAGATTGGTGACAAGGTGGTATGGGGAAGAAATATGTGGATAGACCTCTCTGAACGGACCAAAGAAGTGAAGATATTTTTGTCTCATGTGAATGGTCACCAAAGGATAGCCTTGGTAGAAGAGGATTTTAACAACTAAGTGGATAGGATTACACGTTTTGTGGAAACCAGTCACCCTCTTTCCCCAGCCACTCTTGTCATTGCCCAATGGACTCATGAACGAAGTGGCCATGGTGGCAAGGATGGAGGTCATGCAACATGGGTTCAGCAACATGGACTTCCACTTACCACGGCCGTCTTGGCTTCAGCCACTGCTGAGTGCCCAATCTGCCAGTGGCAGAGACCAACACTGAGTCTCCAGTATGGTACCATTCTTCAAGGTGATCAGCCAGCAACCTGGTGGGAGGTTGATTACATTGGACCACTTTCATCATGGAAAGGGCAGTGTTTTGTTCTGACTGGAATAAACACTTACTCTGGATATGGATTTGTCTTCCCTGCATGAAATGCTTATACCAAAATTATCATCCATTTGCTTACAGAATGTCTTATCCATCACCATGTTATCCCACACAACATTGCCTCGAATCAATGGAATCACTTCATAGCAAATGTAGTGCAGCAATGGGCCCACGCTTATGGAATTCACTGGTTTACCATATTCCTCATCATCCTGAAGCAGCTGGCTTGATAGAATGATGGAATGGTCTTCTAAAGACACAATTGTGGTGCCAGCTAGGTGGCAATACCTTGCACGGTTGGGGAAATGTCCTCCAGGAGGCTGTATATGCTCCAAACCAGCATCCAATATATGGCGCTGTTTCTCCCACAGTCAGAATTCATGAGTCCAGGAATCAAGGGTTGGAAATGGGAGTGGCATCATTCACTATTACCCCTAGAGATCCATTCGCAAAATTTTTGCTTCCTGTCCCCGTGACCCTATGCTGTGGGGGTCTAGAGGTCTTAGTTCCAAAGGGAGGAATGCTCCCACCTCAAGACACATTATTGATTCCATTGAACTGGAAGTTAAGAATGCCACCCAGCCACTCTGGGCTCCTAGTGCCTCTGGAGCAGCAGGCAAAGAAGGGAGTTACCATATTTGCTGGTGTGATAGATCCTGATTACCAAGAGGAAAGCAGATTGATATTACATAATGTAGGTAAAGAAGTGTATGTCTGGAATACAGGAGATCCTTTAGGGTGTCTCTTAGTACTGCCATGCCCTGTGATTAAAGTCAATGGAAAACTACAGCAAGCCAATTCCAATATGACTACTAATGGCTCAGAGCCTTCAGAAATGAAGGTTTGGGTTATCCCACCAGGTAAAGAATCACTACCAGCTCAGGTGCTTGCTGAGAGTAAAGGGAATACAAAGTAGGCAGTGGAAGAAGGCAGTTCTAAATACCAGCTACGACCATGTGACCAGTTGCAGAAATGAGGACTGTAATTATTACTAGCATTTCTTCCTTGTAAGTGGGTATCAAATATTTTTGTTTTCTTCACTTATAAAATACAAGATGTAAACAGGGCTAGTGTGGTTTTGGTTGTACGCATGGTTAGTTGTATCATGTTATGCGCAAGTATGGCTTTATAATTGTCTTTATTTAGAGATTGTGTACGGTTTAAGGAGATGTGTACAGGTGCCAAGTTGACAAGGAGTAGACTGTGATGGTTAAGGTTGTGTGTCAACTTGGCTGGGCCATGATTCTCAGTAGTTTGGCAGTTACGATGTAGTTTGGCAGTTATGTAATGATGTAGTTTGGCAGTTATGTAATGATGTAATTTGGCAGTTATGTAATGATGTAATCAACTCTATGATGAGATCTGCTATGAGCAGCCAATCAGTTGAAAGAGACTTTCCTTGGGGATGTGTCCTGTCTCCAGTGTAGAAATGGATGTTCCAGCAAGGCTCTCGCTCTAGATCCTGCATCCAGCTTGTTAACATCTGACCTCTAGTTCTTGGGACTTGAGCTAGCTGCTTACCTGCCAGTCTTGGGATTCGTCAGCCTCCACAGCCTGTGAGCCAGTGGGCTGGCTGTCTTTCCTGTGATCTTGGGATTTGTTGTCCACCGTAGCCTGTGAGACAGCGGCCTGCCGTCTGACCTGCTGATCTTGGGTTTGTCAGGCCCTGCGGCAGCTATGTGAGGCAGGAGAAGCCTCCAGCCTGACACTTGACCCACAGACTTGGAACTTGCCAGCCTCTACAACCACGTGAGCCATTTCCTTGATATATATATATA
>NW_004444004.1:6669319-6712033 GCF_000243295.1 Trichechus manatus latirostris | reverse complement strand
TATATATATATACATATATACATATGTATATATATATACGTATATATACACTCTCTCTAGAGAATCCAGCCTAAGACAGTACCCATGTGATTAACTAAAACCGGGAAAAGGCAGAAGGGAAATAACATTTTTGTGACTTGTTAGGTGTTAGAACCTAGTCGTGTGACAGACACATAACCCATAATTCTTCCCAACAACCAATGCTATGAGATCCAAAAAACAAAAAAAATATGTCTTTCAATAATCTTTTCTTTCTTTCACACCTAGGGTAAGATCCAAATTTTGTGGTTCCTGAAGCTTACTCTGTTTGGAAGGCCCTCTTTAGGAAAAATAATTTTTAAAATTATGAACAACAACCAGATATTAAAGTATTTATTTATAAAGGAAATCATAACTAAATACAAATTTTTAAAATCTGACAAATACCACAGACATCACAATAAAAAGGAAAAATAACACAGTATTTTTTATTAATGAACTGCCCAACACACCTCCACAGTACTTTTTTTCTACACTTTGGCTGCATATTTTTTGTTTCCTTCCTCATACGACAATGGTTTTATAATATCACTTTCTATTGAGAGAATAGAAAGATAATTTAATCTTTCCACAAGCATTGTCAATCAAAATTTATTTTCGTTATTGATAGTTGAGAAGCTAAAGCATGCCATTTCATACACAAATGTTCTCAGTGGTTGTAGAATGGCTTCAGGTTTGTTCCCTGCAAATATAAAAATTCTGATAAATTATATTTTATGCAATTCCCATAAAAAATTAATAAAAGTATTGTGCATAGTTGTGTATACTGTATTATCGTACATATTCCTAACAGAGGGAAATGCTTTTTTGTGGTTAGGCATTAATAAGAAGTGTATACTTTTTGTACAATGTTGCACATCAAGTGATTGAAGGAATTTTCTGCAGACTAACTTCTGGCTCCATACATTTCAGACCTTGTTTTTCTTCCAGTACCCACATACTTTCAGTGCCTAGTACCATAAGACACATTCATATAGTGATAAGACCTCTGGCTTTGCACCTTCGTATTACCATGCAGGATAAGTTGGCAGTGTGAGCAGTCGGGGTAGTTCTGGAAGCCATTCCTCTACCAGGATGGTGAGCAAACGACTGACTGCAAAACCACATAAATAAGTCCCATTAAATCCAAACTAAATATATCTCTAATTCAATCTTTCCTTAGCTGGATGTCAAAAAAGTTCACAGCCACTGCAACATCACCTGACATGATAGAAAGTGTAATTGAGGGAAATCATAGTGGAAAGAGATAGAAGCCTTAACCAGTTTTAACCAATAGGTTAAGATGTCTTATTTTTGCAAATTTTATAGAAACACACCACCATGTGAATCCATGGCAAGAGACCCACTCAGGGCCTTGGAATAGGTCTGTATATTTCATACCCCACAGCCAATCCATCAGCAAATCCCATCAGTTCCATCTTCAGAATATACCCAGAATCTGACCACTTCCACTGAGTTCTGCCAGCTCAAATTTCATCTCCTTCTGTTGTACTCCAGAAGTCCTTGTGGCGCAATGGTTAAAAAGTGCTCGCTGCTAATCAAAAAGTCGGCAGTTCGAACTCACCAGCCACTCTGCAGGAGAAAGATGTGGCAATCTGCTTCCATAAAGATTTACAGCCTTGGAAACCCTACTCTATCCTATAGGGTCACTGTGAGTCAAAATAGACTCGACGGTAGTGTCTTTTTTTTTTTTTTTTGCGGAGTGGGAAGGTCTCTGTTGTATTACCATCTCTTCCTGAGTTCATTAATCTGTCAAATGAGAATAATAACTCCTGATTTACTTTGAGGATCAAAGGAGGTAATAAACTAGAATATACTCAGTCAAAGTAAACTGTGTTTACAAATACAATTATGATCATTGTACAGGCATTTCAAGTCTCTGCTTTTGTGATACATATCTAACATTCATTTTCTTTTTTGTTATGCTGATAATTGGCACCCAATTGATCCAATGTCCCCTTCTCCTTGAAGTGAAGATAATTGAGCCCTAGAGAGAGTAAATCTACTTGCTGGGGTGCCTGATGAAATGTGGGCTAAAGCAGCCATCCCTTGGCAGAGCATACACATCCAGCCATTGGGAATGTCAGTGAGGTAAGGGTAGACGGTGGAGGATTGGGGATGGAGAGTGCAGACTGATTAGCATATTGGCAGTTGACTATCTTGTCCTATGTGTGCATCTCTTTCCTGGTTGAGCCTTTTCAGAGTCATTTTCAAGCTGGCCTAGGTGTCTGTTTTCAGCTGGCCTACACTGCCTTCCCATCATGCTTTGAGCACATACAGGCTTACACACAGGAGTCATGGAAGAAATGGCTGCAAATCAAGGGGGAAGAGAAATTCCTCCCTGGTTTGAGGCCCCTAAACACAGGAAGGAGTGTTGTATTGTGTGTGAATGAGTGGTATCTGTATCTCCAGACAAGGATCGCTGAAATTTAGTGTTGGGTTTGTTGAACCGACAACTGTTTTATAGCAGGGGTTCATTTGTGCTTTAAACTAAAGCCACATTTCTGAGCAAATTGCTGAATTCTTCTGTGGTAAGGCTGGCTAGATTGAACCATGAGAAGCTAAGTTGCTGAAGCTAGGAAGAGTCTGTTTCTTTTTTTAGTGGTCAAATTCTGTAGAGGCCTTCTGTAGCAGATGGGATTATTTCTGCACCTTCTTCTGGTATGTTTTATTTCCCCCTGCTTCTTTAGAACTAGAAGTAAAACTAAAAAAATGGAAGTCAATTTTAAATTTTTTATTTTGTTTTAAAAATATTGATGTGCTTCTGATTTTGTGCTCCATTTAACAGTTCTATTTATTTCCAAGCACCCAAAGAAACAGGGGCTCCTTCAGACTGTATCACCTTAGCAGCCAATGCCTCAGGACAGAATGAAAAACCACAGATTTGGGGACTGCTTCCAGCACAGGCCACACTACTTGCCACCCTTGCTTCACCAACTGCCTAGGAAAACATTTGGTTTCCAGATGCTATGTATGACAGGGCCCTTGTTCTCCCTCATGATCCATGAGAACGGAGCTATGAATGCCTTTGGGATATGGTCCAAGCTACTTGCTATAGACATTACTTTCCAAGTAAATGTGTTAAGGTTAGGACAACAGGACAGGTGAGTGGAGTAGACCAGGAAGGATTCAGTGACGTCTACTGGCCAGTCTTGACTTGTCCTTAAGGCACTGCTTTAGAGTCATTTGGGCAGATTCATAAAAATACAGATTCCTGGGCCTCCATCCCCAGAGGATATGATTCAGTAGGTCTGGTATGAAACGTGAATATCTGCATATTTAATAAACTCCCCCAAGCAATTCTGATGAATCATCAAGATTAAAAACCCTTGCTTTAGGGGCCTCCATAATTAAGGGATCAACGTAACTGCACAAAAGACCACCTCGGCTTGCCTTAGCTAGATCAGTTCCAGACCCTCAGGCTGCCATGCTTTGAAAAAAGGTAGCTATTTCCTGCTGATACTTGATATGTAAGGCCAAATGAATGATCTGTCGTGCTTGCTTTCAGATGAAGAACTATAAGGCAGTACGTTGAAATAAATTGGAATAGAATATGCCGTTTGCATGCTGTTATTTAAGTTTCATTTATTAAATATTTAATAAGTTACCACAGTGGGCAAGAGGGAGCTTTCCAGTCTACTGTTTGGTCAGAAAAATTGGTCCCAATTGAAGATGTTATGCCAGCCCCAGAACTTCAACCCAAGTTTTTACACTTTTGTTTATTCATTCAGATTCAGATTCAGCTACATTCATTCATGTATTAATTCATTCATCAGACCATATCCCAGCGACTCTGCTGGCTGTGGGGATACAGTGAACAGGTCAAATGCCTGCCTTTGAGGATGCTTCTGATTAAAAATAGAAGAATCTTGGGACAAATGTTACCAAAACAAAGTTGTATATAAGGCAGACCAAATACATGGGCAGAAGAGGCACAGGCTTCAAGGAAATATGTTTGTTTTCATAAGCAAACATTTACATAGCACATACTAAGTACCAGGCACTCTTGTAAGTGTATTACATTTTTTTTAACTCATTTCATCGTCTTTAAGCCTAAGAAACAGGTACTATTATTTTCCCCATTTTACAATGAGGAAATTGAAGTAGAGTGGGATTAAGTAACTTGTCTAAGGTCACTCAGTTGTTAAGAGACAGAGTTATGATTCAAAGTCCTTCTCTTAACCACTTTGCTATATTCTTGCGTCCCTTTGATATACAAAGTCTCCATCATTAGAAAGTAGTTATTTTTATTAACTGTAACAATCAACAAGTTATTAAAGAGTTATTATGTACCAGGTACTGTACTGAGCATTTAACATATATTGCTTAGTTCGTTTAATCTTCACAACTATGCCCATTTTATAAAGAGGAAGCTGAGAATCAGAGAGGTTAATTAACTTGCTCAAGGTCACAGCTAGTAAGTGACATAGTTTTGATTTGAATCAAGTTCTATCTGAAGAGTCCACATTCCTAACTACTGTACCATACTGCCTTCCAAAAAGTGGTGAAATAATTAAGGTGATATGACACCAAGAGAGCGGTGGCTATGAGCACACACTCTGGAGCCAGAATACCATGGTTTGAATCTGCTCTACCCACTTTTGAGTACGTGCCCATGATTCAGCGTCCTCATCTATACTGATAATAGTACCTATCTCACAGAGTTGTCATGAGGATTAAATGGGTTAATATAAGTAAGGCACTTAGAAGAATATCTGTCTCATGGTAAGCACTATATAAGTATTGGCTATTACTAGTATTATTCTTTCATATGACAAGAAGTCATCATCAGCTGTCTCAGGATGAATGTCCACCAGATGTTAGCTAGCTGGTCACCTAGCAAAGCTCTGACAAGATGGACTATAGGATTTGTAACCTATGCTGGGGGAAAGCAAGAGCTGGTACATGCAGCACTCCAGGAAAGACTGGCCTGAGGGGGTGCTGCCACAGTCTGTGAGCAGGTTAAGGGAAATGGTTTAGGGAAGCATGAAACGTAGGTATGAGGGGAGGGGAGCAGTTCAAAGGAGTAAAGAAACATGTTGAAGGTAGAGTTAGGAGGGATCGGAAGTCACAGTTTTGCTTAAGGACAATCCTGCTTGCTTATATGCTATAACGACACAGATCTATTTGCTGGAGATTGATTACAGAGTCTCTTTAAAGTGTAGAAAGCTTGGCTGGGGTTGTGGGGAGTGGACAACGGCATTCTAGGCAAAGGCATGAAAGTAAGAAATAGCATGGTGTCTTTGCATTTGGGTAATGCAAGATGCTCAGGATAGTTGATACAGAATGTATTTGAAGAAGAATGTCAGAGGTGAGGCAGGAAAAGTAGGCTGTAGCCATGTCATAAAGAGTATTACATGCCACACACAGGGATCTGGAGAGTTGTAGAAGCTTTTAAACAGGAGAGGGATATGAGCAGCTTTGCATTTTAGAAAAATCACTCTGGCAGCAGCCTGGAGGATGGATTGAAGGCCGTCAGACTTGAAGCAAGGTTGTTACAGTAGTTTTTATTTCAATGAGAACTGATGAGTGCTTGGACTAGGGTAAGTAGTGGCAAAGGGGATGGAGAGGAGATGAATTTCAGAGGTAAATAGGAGGTAGCATCAACCGGACATGGTGAATGAATGAATGTGGTGGGCGGTAGGGGGATAGAGAGAGGAATCTAAGATGACTTCCAGGTTTCTGGTTGGGTGACCTGGGGAAGAGTAGTGCAATGCACTACAAGTACACAGGAGGCAGAGCAGCTTTGAGGCAGGGAGTAGAGATAATCAGTTTAGTTTGGAACATGTTGAGTTTGAGGTGCCTTTGAGACATCCAAGTTGAGATGAGAAGTCGGCAGATAGACATAAGGGTCTGAAGTGCAGAAGAGACATTGAGACTAGAGAAAAAAAGTTTTTGAATTCATCAGCCTATACACTATATTTAAGGTCACAGGAGTGATTGAGACTGCCTAAAAGAGTATATGCAGTGCAGAGAAAAGGGGCAAGGACAAAACCTTGGGTGACATCAGCATTTAAACGGTGGTCACAAGAAGAGGGTTTCTTAATGGAGCTTAAAACAGAGCAATCTGAGAGGAGAGAATCAAGAGAGAAGGTTTCTGTTAGAAATTGGGGTAAAATTTTGATGGTATTCAGATTGCATTTGTCTATAGTACTTGGGAATTCTGGAATGCTTCCATGCCAATCACCCCTCTCCCTTATAAGATTCCTTATGGTAAGTAAAATTTGCAGGGAAGAGTAGCCAAATGGAAAACAAAGTATCACTTTAGTAGAAAATCTGAATCAGTACCTGAAAACCCACCACATGGCTCTCTGGGAAAGTTGGATTAGAATACATGGCTTAGGCCAGAGGCTTACCTAGGGCTTCCACTTCCTTCCCAAACCTACCACCTTCTGAGTAGAATCTGGAGGAATCTGAGGCAAGTAAAAGAGCCAAAGGCAAATCCTGAGATCCCTTTAAAGGATGTCAATAGAAGAGATAGAAAGACAAAGAAAGCCCAATCCCTCTTACCAACCCAATTTCATGGAAGAGAGGAAATAGAGGCGAGTAGAAGAGGAGACAGAGGAACAGCAAAACTGGCTAATAAGGAAGCCAGAGGGGGAGGAGAAAAATCAGAGAATGTGGAGAGTTCCAAGAAGAGAGTGGTCACCAAATCAAAGTCCGCAAGAGAAGTCGCATAAGATAAGGCAGCAGAGGGAAGTGCTGGACTTCTCTCCTCATTTTCATTTCTGATCCTCACCCCGCAAGTACTGTGGCATCTACAGTGGAGTAGGCTGTCTTAACGAGCCCAGTTGTTGTTTGCTTGCACCCTAAGTTTGCAAAGATAGTGGAATGTGTGGCTCTGACATACAATCTACACTTTGGGCTCTTGCATGTTAGAAGCCCTAAAACAGAAATTGCAAACTGTGGGAGTTGGCAGACATGCTTTATTTGACCTGAGAAGTGTTTACCAACATATAAAATTCAGGAGAACTCACATAAAAATATAGATTTCTGTATTCTCTTTAAAAATTAGATTTGTCAACACTGAGCCTGCAGCATGAATAATCACAAGTTGTGGGTGCCACGTTTAGATACCTATGTGTTCTTTAGTTTGTCACACTCCTCACCCTTCCCTGCTGTTCAGGTTGCTTCACTCGTTGATGTCATCAGCCTGGAGTTTGCCAACTACAGAACTTTGAGAAAACACTAAATCAAAAATCCATTGATGTCGTGTGGATTCCAGCTCATAGCGACCCTATAGGACAGAGTAGAACTGCCCCATAGGGTTTCTAAGGAGTGGCTGGTGGATTCGAACAGCTGACCTTTTGGTTAGCAGCACTAGCAGTTAATATATGGGCATGCACTAGAGCAGAGGTTGGCAAACTTTTTCTATAGAAGACCAAATAGTAAATATTTTAGGCTTTGCAGGCCTTACGGTCTTGTCACAACTACTCAACTCTGCTTTTGTAGCACCAAAGCAGCCATAGACAATATGTAAACAAATGAGCATGGATCTGTTCCTATAAAACTTTATTCATGGACACAAAAATTTGAATTTCATAAAATTTTCATGTGTCACAAAATATTATAGTTTTTTTCCAAACAAAAAATGTAAAAATCATTCTAAGTTCATAGGCCATACGAAACAGGCTATGGGAAAGATTTGGCCTGCAGGCCATAGTTTGCTGACTCCTAGTCTAGAGAATCATTATGTTTAACATGGTATGTAGCATATATATCAGAGATATCAGAGATCCCCTCCCCCTAGTTGAATATGTGAACATGCAGTTGAGCTGGGGGAAATGTGGTATGGCAATGAGAAAGATAAGACTGGCTTGAGGACACAATTTTGTATGGCTACAGGTGGGATACTAAAAGGTCCTGACTTTATAAACAGCCTCCAGTGTCTATGAAAAGTCCCAAAGGCAAGGCAGGAATAGACGAGAAAAAGACACCATCTGAAACCAATCAGGCAGAAGAAAGCTGGTGCCAAACAGTGACCCAAATCAAGCACTCTCTTGTTGACCTCTTTGATAAATGCCTTCTGATAAACGGCATGGCTCTTTCCCAGATCTTAGCGGACTTCAAGCGGGCAAGCATCCGAGAGGGAGGCCAGCCAACCCTTATGGACACGATACCAAGAGTGAAAAAGCAGTCAAAATGATCAAGTTGCCAACCTGACTGATCTGAATTTAGAATGAGTCTGAAGAGTAGATATGTGTGGAATAGAATCAAAAACCAAACCCATTGCCATTGAGTCAATTCCAACTCATAGTGACCCTAAAGGACAGAGCAGAACTTCCCCGTAGGGCTTCCAAGGAGCCGCTGGTGGATTCGAGCTGCCAAACTTTTGGTTAGCAGCCATAGCTCTTAACCACTGCACCACAAGGGCTCCATGTGTGGAATAGAAGAGGGGACAAAAGAGGCTTTCTGAGGAGAGGTGGAGAGGCATGATGCAAACCTGGTTGGAGTTTATAAAATGGGTACTCAGGGAAGCAAACCTTAAAGGCTAGTAATGCATCCCTGGGACTTTGTCAGAATCCGCAAGGGTATACCCAGTAATGGAAGGTATGAGCAGGTATCAAAAGATGCCCCCTCACCTTTATGTGGAGATGGAAATGAGAATCCTTTCCCTCTAGCTATCTTTAAATATATATGTTTATCTTGGTCCTGATTATCAAAATGACACATGATCACTGTAAAAACATAATGTGCATAGTATATAAAAGTCTAAAAAAGTATATTAAAAAAAAAAAAAAACCCTTAATATCTTCCTCCTAGATGCAGCCACTGTTCACGTTTTGGTTCAGTTTTTTTTTTTCCCAGTATTTTTTAAAAATTCTCCACATAATTGAGAATTGTATATGTGATTGTTAACTTGCTTTTTTTTTCACTTAACCTTAAAATTTCTCCATATCATTAAAACAGTTTGCAAACATGTTTCTTGCAGAAATTTTATATGTATGGGTGTGTATGTACGTGTATATATGTACATATATATATATATATACACACACACACACACATATATACATGCACACACACACACACACACACACACATATATATTGGAGCCCTGGTGGCACAGTGGTTAAACGTTGGGCTGCTAACCAAAAGGTTGGCAGCTCGAATCCACCTGCTGCTCCTTGGAAACCCTATGGGGCAGTTATACTCGGTCCTATAGGGTCTCTATGAGTAGGAATTGACTCGATGGCAATGGGTTTGGTTTTTGATATATATATATATATATATATACACACACATTCCCACACCCCAACAGTGCTGAACATTAAGGTATTCTCAGTTTCTGCTATTATGAATAAGGTTCCTTCTAATATTTTTATTCATAAATCTCTATCTGCATTTTAAATTATTTCTTTAGGATAAAATATAGCTAGAAGTAACTATGGGGTCAGATAGTATGACATTTTTAAGTATTTGCAACATATTTTCTGCCTGATTTTTAAGCTCTGTATTAAGGTCTCAGTAAGTTATCTAATAGGTACTCCCTTGCTTTCATTATTTTCATTATATTTACTAATTTAACAAACATTTATTAGCACTTACTTATCAAGGCTGTGTGGTGAATACAAAGAATTCAAAGATACAAACTCTGTTCTTTGGAGCTTACAATCTATCAAAAAATATGACCTGAACACATAAAAGTTTATTCCATTCTACTGTTAATAATTTCTCCTATAGATGGATATACCTGCAAAAGTTCACCAAGAGATTTGAAGAAGGATAGTCTCTGCAACTTTGTAATAGCAAAACAAATAGAAAAATGAACAAACAACAAAAACAAAAAACTGGAAATTATCAAAATGTTTACCAGTATGGTACTGGTTAAAGAAATAAATATTGGTATAACCATGCATTGCAATGTTGGATGCAATATTGAAAAGAATACGTTAGATCTGTATGGGCTGATATAAAAAAAATCACTAATATATGTTATTCGGGTTAAAAAACAAGAGCAGAACAGTGTGCGTAGCATGATTCCTCCTTGTGTATGAGACAGAGAATATAAAAACTATCCCTTATCTGTAATTTGTCAATCATAAAAGCCCTGAAAATGGCAAGTTTTTTTATTTTATTTTATTTTCAAAAAATAACTCAAAACTCATTTGGGGAAAAACCTGACGTTAATTGACATGTGTCTAGTTTTAGTCTTTATGTATTCCACAGATGGAGCAACCACTTTGCTTCATACATTGTAATGTGTTTGATTAATATTGAACATGTCTAATTTATGTTTAAATTTAATATTTCATATTCCTATGTATCTTCTGTCCCAAACCCCATTGAGGGAGTGACATAGTGCATGTCATAGGCATTATATTACCATGTTAAAATCATAAAAATGTTGAATTGTAACATACTCCTGGCCCCAAGGGTTTTGGATAAGGAATTATGGCCCTGTAGTGTGTGTGTGCATACATATATATATATATGTACTCTCTCTTTCTCTCTCTCTCTCTCTATATATATATATGGCTTCTTTTTTCTGGAAGATACAACATGATATATTTTTAGTGATCATTGAGAAAGAGACTAGGGATGGGGAGAGAGAGGCTTTTGCTTCTCATTTTGTTCCTTTCCATAGCTGAATTTTCAAACTTTTTACATGTATTACTTTTACATAAAAAATCAACAGAGTTTGAAGGGGAAAATTTTTCGGCCCACATTTGCTTCATTTTTTCTATCTCTCTATATTTAAAATCAAGATGAAAGTAATTGAATTTTAAAAACTTTTTTTTATTGTACTTTAGATGAAGGTTTACAGAGCAAGGCTGTAATCTTTACGGAAGCAGACTGGCACATCTTTTCCCCATGGAGCAGCTGGTGGGTTCAAACCTCCTCCGACCTTTTGGTTAACAGCCAAGCCCTTTAGCCACTGTGCCACAAGGGCTGCTTCACATGGAGTATAGCCGCCACCGAACTGAAAGGAATGAAGCTACAGTTTGTCTCCTACTTCCACACATCCCCAATCCCTCATTCATTTCATTTCTCCTGCTCCACTCACTAACTTTTCATTAAACAGTCCCTTTTTTAATTCTCAGGATCCCAGCTGATGCTCTAGAAACACAGTCACCACCGACATTTCTGTGCTTTTTAAAGATATGCACAGAATCATTTTGGGAAAAGAAAGACTTTTGGAAATCCACTAGTCCACTACTCTCATATATTGAAAGGGAATATGAGGCCCCAAGAGGTGAGGCATCTTGCCAAGTTACATAGCCCACTAGTGCAGAACTCCAATTAAAAAACAAACCAAAACAAACAAACAACAAACAAAACAACACCCAGTTTCCCAAATTACAGGCCGGTTTTAGCTTACTCTTTTTCCCTTTGTGTTTACTGATGGTACTTTTGTTTCCCCAACAAGCCTGTGATCTGCTAAAACTCCAGCATTTTGCTGATGTCCAGAAAAGGTGAAACAAAATGTAAAAGCATATGGAACTGGGAAGGCCCTAGAGGAACATCACACTGACTGTTGTAGATTGGAGCCTGGGTACTAGTGAGTTACCATGGCAACATCCAGGCATTCATTTCAGGCTCGAGGGAGAAGATATAATTCTCATATCCTGCCTGGCCTCTCATTCCTGTCAAGATGTGATTTATCACTCCAAGAGAATGGGCCTCCAACTGTCAAGGGGCGGGGAGGTGGGGGGGCCGGATTATGGGGAGTGGACACTTTCTTTACGTTTCAATGTCCTCAATTTTGAAGGTGGAAGGAAGGAAAGAAGGAAGGAAGGAACGAAGGAAGGAAAGAATGGGAGAGGCTTTTATTTTCATTGGTATTTTTATTTTGTTTGTGATATAAAACAATATGCTGCCATTAACCCTTCCTGGTCTGGAAAAAATTATTCTGCCTATATCTTCTTCCTTGGAAAACCAACTCTCCTAACTCCTTTCTTCTATTTCTATATTCTGCAATAGAATTCCACCTATGGTCTGACATGACTGAGAGATTGACAAGCTTTTGTAGCAACAATAAATGTCCTGAAATACTGGCCTCCCCCACATTCTTCATCTCACTATTGGCAATTAATGTATTTGAGCCTTGAAGTTTATTCCATCTTCAAGAATGTCCATCTAAGAACTAAAATGCTTGTGAAACTCATCTGATCCAACCCAGGTCATTTCTATTAATATGCAAATACCCTTTGGTGCAGGTAGATACTTTAAGTTCACCAGAGATACGTGGGTAGGCTCAAAGAATTTCTTGAAATTTTATGTAATATAAAGTTTCATGTGAATGTGCATATGTACATGTTTTAACCCATTGTAAAGCTCTTATTAGGCCAGACTGTAGCTAGTTGTACTAATACTTGAGAGTCAATACGACACAGAGGAAGACACACGCTTTAGAGTCAGAAAGACCTGGCTTTGAATTCTGCCTCTATCACTTACTAGCTGTGTGGCCTTGAAAAATGTACTAAACCACTTTAAGTGTCATCTGCAAAATGGTGGTAGTAATAGTGTCTAATTTGAATTGGTATTTTAAGGATTCAATGAAATAAAGTAGGTAAATCACGAAGCATAGTACCTGGCACTCAGTAGGTACCCAATAAATATTAATTTATGATTCCTCAATCTTCCACTTAACAAATATCTATTGATGTCAACCATTCATATTTTTTTATTTATCCATTTACTCATTCAACAATTATTTATTGAGTTCTGACTCTATGCCATTCACTCTTCTACCTTCTGGAGAGACAGAAATGAACAAAAATTCTGTTCTCATGGAGTTTACATCCCAGTGGGTCATAGCGTATGAATATTGCTCTGTAAGGCACTGTTCATTCAATCATCCATTTATTCAGCACATTTTTATCAAGTACCTACTGCATGTAATTCACTGCACTGGGTAATGAAGTTGCAATGGTGAACAAGACAGATATGGTCCCTTGTCTCATGACAATGTGGTGGGAGAGACAGACAAAAAAAAAAACAATAAAAAGTCAGATAAAATAGCTAACATTTTAATAAGCGCCATAAAGGAAGCAAACAATGGAGGCTGAGAAGGAGAATAATGGGGACTGGGGAGAGAAGATTCATTCTGGGTAGGATGATCATGGAAGGACAATCAGACATGGTGACATTTGAGCTGAGATTTGAAAGATGGGAAAGAGATAACCATGAAAAAGGAATAGTGTAGACTTGATTTCTTTTTCTATTGCTTTCATAATAAATTACCACAAATTTAGTAGATTAAAATAACACTCATTTATAACCTCACAGTTTTCATGGGTCAGTAGTCCAGGTACAGCAAGGCTCAACTGGGCTCTCTGCTTAGGGTGTCCCAAGGCCAAAATCAAGGTGTAGCTGGATAGCATTCCTTACTGAAGACTCTGGGGAAGAATCCACTTCCAAGCTTATTACCTTTTTGCACTTTCCACAACCCCTCCATCTTCAAGCCAGTAAGGGTGGGCCAAGTCCTTCTCATACTCAGATCTCTCTGACTTCCTCTTCTGTTGCATCTCTCTGGGCTCATGTGATTACACTTGGGTTTACCTTAATAATTCAGGATAATTTCTCTATTGTAAGGTCAGCTGATTAGTAACCTTAATTACATCTGCACGATCCCTTTTGCCATGTAATGTAACAAAAGCACAGGCATGACACCAGGGGGCAAAGGTCACAGGGGTCAAAATCCTGCTTACCTCAGATAAAAAGGATATTCCAGGCAGAAGGAACAGCATGATGAACAAATACACTGATACGGACTCAGGCCTGGCATATTTGAGGAACCGAGAGAAAGTCAGTGTAGCTGGAACATTGTGAGCAAGGAGGACAGTGGGGTAAAATAGGGCTGGAGAGGTGGGCAGGGGCCAGCTCATGCAGGGCCTTGTGGGCCATGGTCAGCAGTTTGTGTTTTAATCTAAGGGCAATGAGAAGCCATCAAAGAGGTTAAAGTTGGGAAAGGACATGATCTGGTTGACATTTTAGAAAGATCATATTTGCTTCTACGAGGAGAATGAATTGGAAGCGAGAAAAAATGAAAGTGACAAAATCATAATGCAGAACACAGATAATGATCCCAATCCTTAATTCCAGACCTTCTAAACTTGTTCTAGTGACACAGCACCAGAAATCCAGAGCTCTTTGTGGAATACCATGGATTATTCATATTTAAATCCTAAAACAGCTACAAATATAATTTAATGGTAACTCAGATGCTAATTTTTATATTCTAGTATGGGAGCAAAGCCCTGGTAGTGTAGTGGTTAAGAGCCTGGCTGCTAACCAAAACGTCAGCAGTTCGAATCCACCAGCTGCTTCTGGGAAACCCTATGGGGCAGTTCTACTCTGTCCTATAGGGTCACTGTGAGTCAGAATGGACTCGACAGTAACAAGTTTGGTTTTTGGTTTAGTATGGAAGCAGGCACCAAGAGTTTCAGGAAAAAAATTTGGGGTGCACATTCTATTTTGGGGGAAAATTTTTGGAAAGAGACCATTATTTTATTTTAATTCATTTCATTTCATTTTTAGTGTCAGAACTTCCTGGCTTTGTTCACAGAACACAATATTCTCTGAGGATAGCTTGAAAAACACCGTTAAGAAGAGAACGATCTAGTAAGGCATAGACACTGATGCAGGTTTGACGCGAGATGAGGGCCTCTTTCTGTGTCTTTTTCCTCTATTCTGATCCTCTTTGCTGGGATTTTCAGTTAGCTGTTTTTAATGTATTTTTAAAGTGGGAAGAAATTCAAAGTCCAAAGGCTACACAGATAGGAAAATCCCAGGTTCATAGTCTAGCTTAACTCATTAGTGGGAAGCAAGATCCCTTCAGCCTGATTCCTAGGTGGGCCCTTTGGTCTCAGGTTGAAACTGCTCTAAGTCTACCTGGCAGCCTGATCAGAAAGGCTCCCATGGTCTCCTTTCCTAGACCTCTTTGAGCACAAAGCCCCCAGCTCCAGGCAGTTTCCCACCCAGGCTCCTCCTCTCCTGCCCTCTGGCTTTCAAGAATTCTCTCATCTGTGCTCCTCAAAGGCACTCAGACTTCGGCCTCCTACTTTCTCATGCTGTCCGTCCATTTACACACCTCTCATTTAGTCCTTCAAATGTCCCATTTTTCTAAATAACTCATGCTTCCTTTCATCACATCTCGGTCCCCTCCTCCCAGAGTTGCACATCTGGGTCACTGATGGCACTTGTCCAGTCCTGCCCCTCACATCGACTTTGTTCAGCTCATCCATACTCAGAACATACATTTGCATATCTAAAGTCCCATTTACATTATGATTATGCCTTCCCCATTCATCCTGCAGTTTTCTCAACATCACATACATTGAGAAGAGGGAGTTTCTATAGGAGCCATGATGCAGGTGTCAGAATTGTGAGAGAAGCCTTAAAGGTGGCACTGTTGGATTCCTGAGAGTGCTGGCTGAAGTAGCTAGGAGTGGTCTGAAGAGGCGCTGGAATGTCCACTTAAGGATTTGAGGGAGATTTCAGTATCTGAGAAACAAAAGCAATATTGTCATCCCCTTTGGATAAATCTAGCCAGCTTCAAATGGAGCAGGGCCTGTGTACTGCCTCATCTTTATATCTATTTGGAGCTTTGGGGGCTCCTTTGGTGATGCAGGGGAGCAGGGGTGTGAGGAGAGAGATGGAGAGCATGGGAGAGCGTGAGAGAACTAGAGAGGGCACTAAGACAGGAAAGAGATTGAGAAAAGAAAAATCCTTTCAGTATTTTGAAGCAGCATTTGAAAAAGCAGGGAGCATATGGCGGGGGAGAGACTGATAAAAGAAAAATCCTTTCAGTATTTTGAGAAAGCTTTTGTAAAAGTGGGGAGGGTGCAGGCCAGTCTGGTGTACTGCTTTTCCTGTAATCACTCTGAATAAGACGGCATTTCTGCAAAATATGGCACAGGTGGCCGCTTTCTCTTGTACCAAACTATTACAGTACATAATAAATAGTGGACATTTATTGAGTGCTTACTCCTGTGCACTGGGCCCTGTGCCAGGCCTTTTACTTGCCCTAACTCATTTAATCCCAACAATAATATTAGGAGGGTGAATTTATTATCATGTTTATGTTACCAATGAGAAAACTGAGGCACGGAAAGAGGAAGCAACTAGTTCAAGGTCACATATCTGGTAAGTGGCAGAATCAGAATTCAAGTCCAGGTCTAGCTAACTTCAGTGCCCATGCTCTTAACCACTAGGCTATACTGGCATCCATGGCCAGTTAGTGAACCATTGTAGAGGCCAGAAATCCCTTTCCATCTAAGTCACCTCTGTGCTGATGCCCTCTCTTCTTCTTTGCTCCCATCCTCAGTACTTTCAATACATTCTGAGAGGGCAAAAAACTCAGAGAAAGGGAAAGATTCGGAGCAGGAATATGGTCAGTTCACAGCAGAAAAACCCCCTTCGGTGTCTGTACTTAGGTAAGCATTGATTGCTAAAGAAATCACAGGCTATCTCTATGTGAGCCAAATGCTTATTTTGTCTTTTCTCCAAAGGGAAGTAAAAAAAACTGTATCCCCCTTCCACGAGTGCTCCAGGGTCAGGCATCTGCTTGATGTGTTAAAGCCCAAGACTCCAGTCTGGATTTTTTCAACTCTTTGTCCTTCACCCTGTCTTCCTCCCCATTGCCTCAGCTCATTCTCCTGCCTTCTCTGTTCCTTTATCTGTTTTTGTCTCCCACTTCCCTTACTCCCTTTTCATATTTTCTTGCTAAGCCATAGCCAGAAAAGAGAGTTATGTTTTTACTCTCCAGGATAATTTCCTGGCTGGTCACATTCTCCTCTACTGACTGCCTCTGACCATTATATCTCTCAGCAGCCTCCCGTACATAAGTTTAAGATTTAGGAAGTGAAGAGGGCCACCTGTGTTTAGTATGGACAAAGCAGAAATCTTTGTCTATTGAAAAACACTGTGAAATGCCAATTAAAAATAATAGTGTCACTTTGTTAACATACTACTTCCAATTTCTCAGAATGAGTTTTCATTTTTTGATTTTCTGTCATAGTCAAGGTGTGGCTCTTGGAGCCAACCATAGAGCTTTATATTCATACTACTCTCTCTCTCTCTCTCCAACTCTGTGATGTAGACTTTGCAAGTATGACCACCTTATTTATAGATGGGTGAGTGACTTGCCCAGGGTCATACTGCTAGAGAGAGGCAAAGTCAGAAATAGAACCCAGGTATCCCAGCCTTAACATGCTTGTTCCACAGTGTGCTCTGGATTTTAGAAGCCTGCAGTTGGAGGCAGCTAGCGACAGGAGACATAAAAGACAATCTATGCTGGCACTAAAGACAATACCAAACATGCATGTTTCTTCTTGTTTAAGAGGATACACAGTTGGGCTAGATGCTCTCTCAAGTCCCTTCCAGCAATGCCAGTCTAGCAAATCTAAGCCTCTAAGGCCTTGCTCCTGAGCCTGCTTGGTCAAATTAAATGTGCTAGAAGGAAGATTAAAAGGTAACTTAGTTCATTCCTCTGTCTCTTATCAGAAGTACCCCTTGACCAGCTCAAGCTACCCAGATCCTCTTGTTCTTAAGACCTTTCAGACTCAACTCCCCTTTTTAGGTGCTCATTCCAGTATTTCAACACCTTTCAGACTCAACTCCCCTTTTTAGGTGCTCATTCCAGTATTTCAACATCTTTCACAGCTGGGAAGATCTTTGTGCACCTTTAAGATTTTCTTTCTTTGAAGGATTCTTTTGAATGAATTAATAGAATCTACTCAGTAGGTATCCATAGAAGGGAGACTTGGAGATGGGAGAGTTGGGCTAGGACACTAAATAAACCAGCCAGAATTAATGTGACTTTCAATTTGAGACAGAAATGATATCTTGAATGTTAAGGCCCGCCAAGAGAGTGTGAGAAAGGTGGCTTTCTTCACACCTGACATTACTGAATCCGGAAGACCTGATGAGGAAGTGTCATTTGCTCTAGTTATAACTTTGGAATTTGGGCTGTAGCACCAAATATCTCCCTCTCTCAAATCCCACTTTCTAGTAAGAAGTACCCAGTCACCTCCTTCCCCCCTCAAACTTGGACCAGGGAACCTGATTCAGATAGAACATTACCTCCAGGCAAAAGATTGAAACCATGAAGTGTACAATTTAATAACAACACCAGGAATCTTACTTGACATAATTTTTTGGAGTTAACAATTTTGCAGTCTGTCAGAGCTGGGTTCACAACTCCTTCAGTTTCTGGCTGTTTGACCTTAACAAACCTCTCTGTAATCCAGTTTTCTCATCTATAAAATGGGACTGTAATTATACTTATCGCATGGTATTTTTGAGGAAATTAAATGAGAAAATGCATGGAAGGCACACTAAATCTTCCGGACAACGTTAATCGCTCTTGTTACTATACTTTTCGTCATACTTTCTTCTGTGACAGCTTTTGAAAGTCTCATGCCCGTTTTGTGAGGCAGAAGCTCAGACAGAAAGTGAAGTGACTTGCTCAGGACCACTCAGAGTCCTATATACACTCCCGACAGGGTAGTGTTGGCTCCGTCAGGGACAAGAGCTCTGCTTCAGGGCTCAAGTTCCCAGTTGCTTAAGTATGTTTTAAAGGACTCCATTGAAAACATATGCACTGTGTTCTCCAACCCCCATCCCCTTTCTTTCATTCTTTTTTTTTTTTTTTTTTAATTCAAGGAGGCAAATGAAACCAGATGCTATGAGACCAGGGGAAAATCTTGTTTTCAGTTAATTTTGTATATTTTATTGGCACAGTTTGTGTCTTTCCTTCCTCCCCTCTTCTCCCAGCCCCTTTACACCTCCACTGACTTCATCTGCACTTAAAATGGCCACAGCAAACAGTGCAATCGAAGGGTAGTGAGGGTGGGAGCTCTCCTCTAGGTTTCCAGGTCAGGACTGGGATTCATTGTGTGTCCGTGGAGACCAGCTCCCTTTCCTGCTGGGCTTGGAAATACCATTCCTGTCTCTTGGGCTTCACACAGTCTCAGGTTCCTTCCTTCAGATTCTCTGGGCCTCTACTGGGGGCAAGGAATAGGCCAGCCCCCCTTTCCTGGTCCCCTTTCCCCCTCTGCAAAACAACCGCTTCCTTTATAGCAGCTGCAGCTGTCCTGGGTCTGCCTGGGAGCAGAAACCCCTCCCCACGCCCCTTTCCCCAGGTAAAAATAAATAAAATGTCAGGGAGTCAATTGCTTTTTGGATTGTACCTCACCTCTTTCTTCCTGTTTTGAGCTTTCTGGTTTCTTAGTGGAAATTACAAACCTTGCCTTGACTCCAGTGCGGGTGTGATTTCCTTCTTCCTGGCTCTTGTCCCACTCTTTCCCTACTCCCTCCTTGACCGTCTTATCTTTCTAGTTGGGATTTCTCACTAGCAAAGGGTTTCCATTTTCTTTCAAATTAGTAGATGTCTGGAAAGGATGGTGGAACTAGCTTTTTTGTAGTCCAGCAATTGGAGCCAAAGAGTGGAAACTTCTAATCCAGTTTTTACCCAAGACTCACTATGTGACTATACGGGAGCATTGGTCACCGTCAAGTTACCCCAAATAAGATTGTAAAATTGTACTTGCTCTAAAAACACATCTTCAAGAAAAATGCCGTAATCTTCACCAGCCCCACCAAGCCCGGTCACATAAATAAACTCAAACCAGTAAAAACCAGTCGGCATTGAGTTGACTCTGACTCATGGAGACCCCATGTGTGTCAGAGTAGAACTGTGCTCCATAGGGTTTTCAATGGCTGGTTTTTCAGCAGTAGATTGTCAGGCCTTTCTTCCGAGGTGCCTCTGGGTAGACTTGAACCTCCCCAACCTTTTGGTTAGCAGTCGAACATGTGAACTGTTTGCACCACCCAGGGGCTATATAAATAGACAATGCAGATAATATAAATAAAACCCATTGTCATCAAGTTGATTCCAAATCATAGCAATCCTATAGGACAGGGTAGAACTGCCCCATAGGGTTTCCAAGGGTGTAAATCTTTACAGGAGCAGACTGCAACATCTCTCTCCTGCAGAGCAAATGGTGGGTTCAAATTACTGCCCTTTCAATTAGCAGCGGAGCACTTAACCACTGTGTCACCAGGGCTCCTGACAATGTAAATACAAACAGTAAAAGATATATGAGAAGGAAAGCAGGGGCATCTTCCCTATATAGAAATTCTGGAGTTACCACTGACTTTTCACTTTATACACAGCTCTCTTTCTTCAGACTGCAAAATGCTGCAGAATAATAGCAACATTTAACATCCTTCGACTGCGATGTTTGTAGAATTTAGCTGGTGTATATGAGTCCCAGACTGAGGCCTGGACATACCAATCAGAATAGCAGCCTGGGTGGTGCATTTGCAGTTCTGTTTGTAATAATTGTAAAACTATACTCAATAAAACATTTAACAAACATTTATTGAAATTGTTAGGCAGTGTAGGGCCCTTTTCTGTTCACCTGAAGTGCACTCAGGCCTCCTCAGGTGGATCTGGAATGCATTAAAGTCATTGAGGTAGTGGGGAGGGGCAAAGCAGCAGCCACAGACAGTCGTAGAAGGGTAAGCACGTAGTTTTAGGCAAGATAACTGAATAGCAGGGAGTGATTGAGGGAGGAGAGGTAAAGTGCTGGTTGTCTAAGCAGAGTTGAGGACTGGAAACCTGCATCCCTATCACCTCTTGGAAACAGACACTCCAGGCAGAGCGTATGCAAAGGCAAGTACATGGTAGTTCAGCACAGCTGGAGTGCAGGTACAGGTAGCACCAGTATTGGCAGGAAATAACTTGCAGATTGGCTGTGAAAAGTTTGTGTATGCCATGCTGGGGAGTTTGGGCTTTACCCTTTAGAGAATCATCAAAGACAGGAAAGGTTTGCATACAAGGATGGAGTTCAAAGATTGTTGCAACAATCTAAAACCAAAAAAACCCCATTGCCATAGCGTTGATTCCGACTCATAGCAACCAGATAGGACAGAGTAGAGCTGCCCCGTAGGGTTTCCAAAGCTGTAAATCTTTATGGAAGCAGACCGCCACATCTTTCTCCCATGGAGCCGCTGGGAGGTTCGAACTGCCAACCTTTCAGTTAGCAGCCAAGTGCTTAACCACTGCACCACCAGGGCTCCTTCTGCAACAATCTAGCTGAGTGATTATGAGGGCTTGTACTAAGGTAGTAGCAGTGGGTATAGAGAGATGAACCCAGTTGGAGAGTTCAAAAGGAAGGTACTTCTACTCTCCTTCCATAGGAATCAATTGAATATATAGCATATGCCTGCTTGGGGGCTGCAAAGCAGTCCCTACTCTCCCCTCATGGAGCTAACAGTCTAGTTCAGAAGACAGACCTCAAATCAAAGACAAAGCAACAGCTACAATACAAAACACACACAGAGTGCTGGAGGATCACAGAGAACGAACATTGTTCTAGTGGTGAAGGTCAGGAAAGGCTACCTATGAAGGAACTCCTGGACTAAGTCTTGAGGGGTGAGGAAAAGCTATCCAAGCAAACTAAGGATGGTAATAGTGTTGTCATTCCATCTAGTCAGAATAACATGAGCAAAATCACAGAGGTATACAACAGCATGGAATGTGGAAGGAGCTACAAGTATTTCAGTATTGCTGGAGCAGAACATGCATCAAGGGCAGGAGAGTGGTAGGAGATGAGAGGAAAATGAAAGGCAAAGGCCAAGCTTAGGGGGCTTTGTATGCCATGCCAAGGAGTTTAAACTTAACTTAGTAGGTGAAAGGGAACCATCAAAATATTTTAATTAGAAGCCTACCATGATCAGATGTGTATGTTAGATTGGTAGCTGTGTGGACGGTGAGATTGGAGGGGTTGAGATTAGAAGAAGTAAGACCCAAAAGCAGCAAAACCTGATAGAAAACTATTGTAACAGTTCACACTAGAGATGACGAGTATTTCGACTAAAACAAGGCCAGGGTGACAGAGAAGAGGGGAGTGATTAGGGAATTAAAAGTGACAGAATTTGGTGATTGATTTGATATGGGGATTGAAGGAAAATAATAAGTGAATTTTTGTTTCACCAACTAAGATAAAGAATAGAGAATATATTCTAGAATAAAAATGATGAGTTTAGTTTTGGATATTTTGAGTTCCAGATAGTTTTGGGATATCCAAGTGGTGATGTCCACTAGACATTTTTTGATATATGAGTCCTGAGCTCCAGGGAGATGTCAAGGCTGGAGCTTTAGATCTGGAAAGCATCAGCATATGGTTGATAGTAACAATCACCAGAGGGGATGAGATCACATAGAGAGAATATGTACAGTGAGAATAGAGGAGGGCCAAAGATAAAGACTTAGAGGACTATCAGCATTCAAGGGGCAGACAGAGGAGAGGATCCAGGAAAGGCTGGTGCTTGCACTGGATTATATATTTTAGGAACTGTGGGATTGAATGAGAAACTCCAACAAAGTAGCCCTGATCTTTTTTTCTTGGAACTTTCTAAAACTATTCTGTGGCCTACATGACTGAGGATATTGACAAATTTTAGGACTGTGTATTTTCCAACATCTAATACAGTACTTTTTTCTGAGGATGGTTGCAATTACTTTGTGTTAATAATAAAGTTCATAATAAAGTTTTCTGAGTTTCTTAACGGTAAACCTCCCTAAGCATAAATTTGTATTTATTTTCTTTGTCTTATCAACCTAAAATGCTTTTGAAGTATTACAACCCTTTTGACCCAGGAAGAGCTTCTTTCTTCCTCTTGGTTTTAACATATGTAGAGCAGCAAGCACAGTGCCTAGAACATAATAGGTGGCCAACACACTTCAAGTGGCATTACCTGAATTCATTGTCATTACCTAAATGTGTACACCCTGTCCCTCTAGCCACAGACACACATCAAAATAAGTTAGGTCTTTCTATAATAGTGATTGTTCAATTTAAATCCTGCCTTTCAGGTTTCTGTTTTAATTTTCTTGGCACCAAAGGGCAAATTAGAAAAAGAAAAAAAAATGGTATGTAGATTCCAGGGGCTGTTTCCCTTTAGATTATTACAGCATGTTAAAAACTGATCACAGTTGATATACAGCAGCTTGCCTGAGTCTCTCCAACATGCCTCAAATGCAAAAATCCTTGGTGATGGACGACTGTGGGTAAAAACATACATGCATCAGATTTCTTCTCTGATAGCTTCCAGACCCCATTTCGGTGGGATTGGCTCTCAAGAAAACTCTGTTCGACAGCACAGGAGTAGCACTCAGTCATTTCCCCCAAACTTAGCCTCCATTCAGCAGGCGGGCCTGACTAACTGCTTACATCTTCTCTCTCTTAAGGGTGAGAAGATAGAGAACTCCCTGGTGAGCACTGACTTGTGATCTGTGCATAGGATTTTATGGGGCACAGCAAAACTGCTCTGCTTTCAGTCCATTTAATTTTAATAAATCTCCGAAGAGACTCTCTGGTTAGGAGAAAAAGAGAAAGAAGGAGGAGGAGAAATAGGAGAAGGAGGAAGGAGTAGGAAGAGAATGGGAGAAGAGAAGAAGGAGAAGGAGAAGAAGGGGGAGGAAGAGGAGGAGGAGAAGAAGAAGGAAGGTGAAGGAGGAGAAAGAGAGAGAGAGTGAGTCAGAGAGAGAGAATCACAGAAAGAGAGAAGAGAATATGCATTGTCACTCACATGCACTGTTTTCTCTGTGTGCTCTGTGCTTGTAATGGTTAATACCCAGATACGTCTAAACCCCGTGAAGCTATTTCCTTCCCCATGGCTAGTTGTGACAGTCCAATCCAAATGTGACCCTCGATTCTTTCATAAATAGAGGATAGAGTCCTTTGCTTCCCATCTACTTTTTTTTTTTTTTAGTATACCATTAAGTGGAGTACTACAAGCATCTTTAAAAAACTCTATCAATGTTCCAATAAGCTCCCCCTTCCTGCCTCCCCCTACAAAACTTCTTCTCCCTGCTGCTCCACAGATAAGTTTTGCTCTCATCCGAGACAAGACCTTAATTGATGAGTTGAGGTGACCCTGTTATTTCTTTGCTGGACTGTAAGCTACCACATCCTATACATCAGCCTTCATCAGCACCAGATCTTTGTTGCTGTTGTCATTCTATTGATTTGTCTCTAGGAGATGAGGGTATGGGAAATTGTGCTTTTTTTCAGCCTTTGGCAAAAGGAGGAAAAGGAAAGGAGAAACAAATAAAAGAAAGAAAAGTAAAAGAGAAGACGAGAGAAAAGAAAAAGGAAAGGAAAGAAAACCCCTTTAACAACTGTCCACAGTCTCCACACCAGCTCATGTGGCTATCCTTGCGTCCCCTCTCAGGAATTCATTAAACAAGTGATCTTTCTTTGAGCCACAGCCTTTGCATTCCCCTCTGTGGGGTCAAGGAAAACATGCAATGTGACCGGAGAGAGGACAGGATTTGGAATCAGATCAACCTAAGTTTTCATTCCAGGACCTAGCACAGTGTCTGACCCATAGTGCCAAATAAATTCCCTTTCTTAAGGAAATTGTGAGTTTCTTGTCATGATGCCAATTCTCTTGGGCTGTATATATTATCCCACAATTTTGTGGCACTGGTAATATCTCACTGAGAATTCACTCTTCTCAAAATTGTTGGGCTCTGAGGGGAAGGGATTCTACTTGACAGGTAAAGTGTGTTGTTGGTTAATGCATACACATACACTCACACACATACAGCATGCACATAGTAAAGCTAAACCTAACAAAATGTATAATAAAAAATCTCTACTCCCTCCTCCACAACAATCCTTATTTCCTCTCCCACTGTTAACTGCTCCTTGTATGACACACAGACTTTACCGTGCAGAGGAGGTTGGTCCAAGTTGCTCCTGCTTTGCACAGAGTGATGTAGTAGAGGTCCTCAGCAGTTTAGAGTGGGAGGTCTCAGGGCCTTGGGCTTTCATGTGGATGATAGCCCAGAAAACATAGATAAGATGACAGGATGGGAAACTACCTGGTTTATAGTTTTGCCTCGTTCAGTTAGTGACTCAGATCATAGAACAGAAGGACCCCATCACAGAAAAAAAAAAAACAAGACCCAGAAAAGGAAGAGGCTTGTCTAAGCTCAGAGTCCCTGGGCGATAAAAACAGTTAATGCTCTCAGCTGCTAATCAAAAGGTTGGAGGTTGGAGTCCACTCAGAAGCACCTCGGAAACAAGGCCTGGCGATCTACTTCCGAAAAATCAGCCATTGAAAACCCCACGGAGCAGTTATACTCTTACACACATCAGGTCGCCATGAGTTGGAATCAACTCGACAACAACTGGTTACTGGTTATCCAAGGTCACCACACATACAGCCATTTGGAAGCAGAATTGGGACCCTAGCACCTAAGCCTCCAGCTTCCTAGGACAGTGTTCTCTGCCTAATTCCCCAGAGCCTCCACTAATGGAGAAAACCAGGCTGGGGCCTCTGCTACTGGCACCTTCTTACTGCCACTATACTCCCTATCTTTCTGGACTGTAAGTCTTAGAAATCTCTAGGGTTCCTTGAAGGGAGGGTTTTTCTTTTCCCCTTTTAATGAAGACATGATAATTTGGGGGCACAATGAGATAGTTCTCAAACTGTAGGGGGAATTTGAATCGTCTGAGCTGATTGTGAAACATCTCAGTATTTCCCAGTAATTACTGAATCTCAACTGACTTTTTCTACCCCTTTAGGAAAGGCATAATGCTCAACTGTATTTTTTAGTCTTTACATGATGACTTTCTTTCCATTGCAGCCCCAAGTCTAGAGAAAACCACCTTTTTCTTTTTAATATGATGTTTTCTGTTTGATTATAAAATAATAGATGTTTATTGGCAAAAATGTAAATTATAGAATTGTAGGAAAAATATAAGCAGGGCTTCAAACCGGTTCATTCTGGTTCGAACCCCTGCTGAGAATTTGTATTTCCACTCCAGATATACTGAATCAGAATCTACATGTTAACAAGATCCCCAGGTGATTTCTATGTATAATAAGTTTTGAGAACCACTGCTCTACTAGTGGTTCTCAGAATTAGTCCCTAACCAGCGGCATTAGCATCGCCTGGGAACTGATTAGAGATGCAAATTGTCAGCAGGAGTTCAGACCCCAAGCAACCAGTTCAAAGCCCTGAATGTAAGTCAGTAGGTGCTGTTCTTAAAGCCTTTTTTTTTTTTTTTCTTTTTTGCCAACTATCATGTAAATCCCCATTTTGGACACAAGAGGGAGCTTTTAGCTAAAATGAAAATAAAGGAAGTTTAAGCTCTACCATCTTTATTTTCTCTTCATTAAAAATAATATGTTTATTAACTTTGAGAATACATTAGTTAACTGATCATGGAATCATATGATGATAGAGCTGAAAAACGCCTTAATCGTCTTGCTATCTCTACAACGGTTTGATATGTTGCCTATTCTTTTCTTTAAAGGTTCTATCCTCTTTCTGATTCTTCTCATACTTTTTTGACCAATTTTCTTCCTTTGCTCTCCCTTTAAGTGTAGGTGTTTTCCTGAGTCCCTCAGCCCTCTTGTCTTCTCATTCTGGAATATATAATACTTTCTTTGACTGACCTCATCCATTCCCTTGATTTCAACTGTCACTATGTGTTGATGAATAAATCATCGTGCATATCTCCTGCTATTAAGTATATGCTGAGATCCACATATGCGTATCCGCTTGCCTACTGGACAAGCCCAAGAATGTGAAGGCTGCCCAGAGGAAGGTCAATTGGCCTGACTCAGAGGATAGTAAATTTAAAAACCAGTTGCCATCAAGCTGATTCTGACTCATGGCAACACCATGTGTGTCAGAGTAGAATTGTGCTCCACAGGGTTTTCAGTGACTGATATTTTGGCAGTAGATCTCCAGGCCTTTTTTCCAAGGTGCCTCTGAGTAGACTCGAACCTCCAACCTTTTGGTTAGCAGCTGTATGTGTTAACAGTTTGCACCACCCAAGGACTCCTATAGTAAACTTGAAGACTACGTAACATGTAGATGTTGGTTAGAGGGTCTCTAAACTTTCAATGTCTGCAGGGAATCCCCTTGGATGACTGTGTGAAGTATGATTTTGTTGAAACAGAAGAAGAAACAAATAATAATGACAATGACAGCAACAAAAACAAAAAAGCCCTTTAAAAATTAAAGCACAATAAAAAGTATCACTTAGAACTGGGTTGTCCATTTGGCAGTCATTAGCCACAAATGGCTACTGAGCACCTGAAATGCGGCTGGTTTGAATTGAGATGTAGAGTGGATGTAAAACACATACCAGATTTAAAAGAAAGTAAAATATCTCATTAATATTTTTATATTGCTTACAGAACAGTTCTTGGTTATATGAAGTACCCAATAAATGTTAGCTGCTACTAACCGGTTGCCATCAAGTCGATTCCGACTCATAGCGACCCTACAGGACAGAGTAGTACTGCTCCATAGGATTTCCAAGGAGAGGCTGGTGGATTCAGACTGCTGACCTTTTGGTTAGCAACTGAGCTCTTAACCACTGTGCCACCAGAGCTCTAGCTGCTACTAGCTACTCTCAATTCTAGTTATTCGAAGTTTTTTGATGTTACCCAAACTTATCAGGCATTTTAGTGTTTCTCTAGCTTTGTGACTGCTGTTTCTTCTACCTGAAGTACTCTGTCTTGAAGTATGCACCTATTAAGCTCTTACAAATCCTTCAAGACCTAATTCGAACATCACCTGCTTTTTGCAGCTTCCTCCCTACCGTCAGTCATTCTGTCTTCTGTGGAATGTGTACACATCACTAGTATTATACAAATTCTAATGCATCACACTTGGTATTATAATAATTTATGTATCTATTTCTTCTATTGGACTGTTAAACTCAACAAGGACAAGGGCTTGTCTGATTCCTCCTGGTATCTCTAGAGTCTAGTAGAACATTTGCCACATGGTATACACCCAATAAATGTTTTTCAAACTGAAACTTGAATAGTATAATCCAACCACCTATCTTTACAGATGAGGAAACTGAAGCCCAAGACAGTGATGGAACTTTTTGGCCAAGATTACACTTTGGATCCCAGAGGACCAGGGAGCTTTTTTTCTTGCCCTTGAAAAGAATGAGGTAAAAAGTAACCCGAGAACACTAGTGCAGCAAAAAAATAGAACCAAGATTAACCTAGATCCCCCAGTTTCTCTACCCCATGAGAAAACAGCATGAAAATGAATTCAAAATCCTAAAACTAAATTAAGCATGTAACCTGTATCAAATCTCCCACTAGTTTCTGATCTCAGGATGATGTTTAAGAACCTTTTGCCATTTACTAAGGTTAAGCACTCAGCTGCTGACTGAAAGGTCGGTGGTTTGAAACCACCAGCTACTCTGCAGGAGAAAGATGTAGCAATCTGCTTCCGTAAAGATTACAACCTTGGAAACCCTATGGGGCATTCTACTCTGTCTTATAGTGTTGCTATGAGTTGGAATCTACTCAACAGCAATGGGTTGGGTTTGGTTGTCATTTGCTTTCCCTCTTTTGCTGGCTAGACAGCAGGATTTGCAAGTGACTATAGTGTCCAATATTGATATGCCCTTAGTGGCAAGAATACTGTGGGTTCAAGGACCTGAATGCTAGTCCTTACTCTGCTGTTAACTTTTTGATTACGTTACTTAAACTTTCAATGGCTATTTTTATCATCTGTACAATGAGAGGGTTGGATCAGATGATCTCTAATGTCTAACAAACTCTCCTGTGACTGTGAATATGACAGAATCCTTCATTACAACTACACTGTTATTTTTAAAGCTTTCTAGAGAAAGTTAGCATACATTTCCCTTAGGAACTCCAATTTTCTTACATATCTGGGGTCAGTAAATTATCTTGGAAATAATATTTCAGATTAAAATAGTGCTTTATAGATGACAAATTACTCTCATACGCAATATTTCAGTTTCTAAAACCTCTGTGAGGAAAGTAGGCTGGTTGTTATCATACCAATTTTGCAGATGACGATAATGATGATGATGATAAGAGCTAACATTTTATCAAGTGTGCCAGACATTGTTCTTAGAACTCTGCATGTACTATCATATTAAGCTATTCTAGATGAGAATTCTAAAGCTCTGAAAGGAGAAGTGACTTTCCCAAGTTATTAATGAAAGAGCCAGGATTCTAATCCAGATGGACTGGTTCTCGTATCTGTGTTTTTATACCAATCGCTCGTCTTCCTGGAATAGACTGTTTCACTTATATTATGAATCATCAAAACAGAGAATGAATAAGCATCATCTTTTATTGTAATGTTACAATTGGAAGCTATTGTTCATTATCCTTTTAACTTTCTCATCTCCTCTGGATGGATTACGTTTCTGGTCATAGAGCTGGAATCTTGTGAGAGCTTATTCTGTGCATGCATCTCTTTCCAACTCCACATTAAGTGACATCACTTTGGAGCTTGCAGTCAGCCATGGTGGGAGATTTTTATACATGGAAATATGTAAATTCTACAAAACCAAGGCTACCTTTACCTCTGGAGAGCCAGTTGTTAAACACTTACCAGCGCACTGCTGGTTCTGGGTGAAAGAGAAAAATGCCTGAACCTAGTTCTGAATTCCACTGAGTAAAGCAGATATTTGTGTTTTAGCAAAGATAGCCATGTGGACCATAGCATCTTTCTTACATTGGAGAAAAAGAAGAGTTGCTCCTCCTTTGAGATGCCTTTGGTATATGCTACTGAGACCTGAAGAGAGCCAACAGAAGAAAGAAAGAATTTACTGCTCCATGTGTTACTGTTTCTGGAGGATCCTGAAACCCCAAACGTTCAGGCTCTGATCCATTGTAGAATTGGTAGAGATTTTTCTATAACCTGCTTCAAGCATCTTATATTGGCCAAAGGTCATACAGCTAGTGAATTGTAGTACCTGGGTTTCTTGATTACCAGTTTATGGCTCTTGTCACCCCCTTCACTATGCCTGCACAAGGCATTATTTGGAAATTCTGGCCATATGTACCAATTGTCGATGAGTTTGGACAAACAAACTTATACATCTTCTAAATACATGACTCTGAGCATATTTTGTTGGTGTTCACACTGTTCAGTCATCAGAGTCCCTGCTGGTCCAGCTGTTACATGTGCTCTCATTTAAGGAGAATTTTGTGCCCCTTATAACAATGTGGAGCTGAAACAATCTCTGGCATTCTCTTGAGGAATGGAATGACGGAAAGTCTATTCTGAGAGTGCATAACATTGACCTTATAAATTCCAGCTTTATGCTCACTTTGGTGAACTGGACTTTTTGTTCTTCTAAGAATCCAGTCTATACCTACCCCTGGAAACTATAAGCCCTGGATTCTTCAAAGTAGCCTCAACTCCAGAATCTCTGTTTGTAAATCCTTATGTCAGTACACATGCCCCAAGTTCTGGTTCATGAAAATACTACCATCATTGCATGCACTGGGATGGAGCTATTTGCTGCAAGAGGATAAAACAATTTATCATTTGAAATCTGCTGTATTTACACACTTCATTAGGATACTACACTGGGGAGCTACTGTGTGGTCTAGATGAGTGGGCAGAGCTGATGAGCTGGAATGATAGAGACGTGAGGGGAATCAGAAGAAAGAGCCACTAGAGCCCACGCCTCAGGGGAGACTCCTCTCAGCAGCTCCCTGAGGAGCAGTGATCATGGACCACTCCTCAAGACCTGCATGTCTAGCCACATCTATGTCCTGAGAGGAAGACTGCAAGTTGGGCATAGGTCAGGGAGCACTCACGAGGTACCCTGCCCCAAATCCAGCCCTCTGTTGCCATAGTTGCAGCCCCTGAGCAGGCTTCCCTCAGGACCTGGTCTGTGCTCAGGGCTCTGAAGGGGAGGACAGACCACTTGGCCTGTGGGACAAGCAGAAGCACGATCAGGAGTGGTTGGGAGGGCTGGTCTGAAAAAAATATCAGGGAGCAGGCCCAGACATATTTGACTGAAGGAGAAATGAATAGAACACCTCTCGGGGTATTTCTGCAAAGGCAGGGGCATGCAGACAGAACATTCTGGAAGAAGCACATGGTGGAGAGTGGACTCAGAATCTGATTGGTTGAAGGAGAACTGAACTAAATCCCTTCCCCTGGGTGTATCTCTGAGGGTGGAGGAATGAGGACAGAACTTTCTGGAAAAGAGCTATGTGACAGAAGGCAGATACTATCAGACTGTAGCTGGATGGGAAGAGACTGATTAACATACATGATCATTAGCCTCAAGGTTCTAAATAGATGATGAGCCAACTGCTTTTATTATGCAGATTTTCTATCTCTCCTATTTCAAGCTGGCACTCTTCAACTCTTTCTGATTTTAAGCCACATTATGAGATCAGCGTCTTTGTGCTATCTTGCTCTCTTTCTGCTTTTCCTTTCTCTCTTTTCATATTTATTTATTTTTTTTCAGGAAAAATCATTTATTGAGCATTAACCATGTGATTTATATACCGCATCATTTTTTTAAAAGTTATTTCAGTTATTTTTTGTAATTGTACAATTCAGTGGTTTTTAGTATATTCACAAAGTTGTCAACAGTCACCACTGTCTAATTCCAGAATATTTTCATTACACCAAAAAGACATCCCATACTCATTAGCAGTCACTCACCATTCCTATGCCACTTAGTCTGGACAATGCACTATTCTAATTTTTGTCTCTATAGATTCACCTAATCTGAATATTTTAAAATATGGACTCTGCACTTCCAATCTTAAGGTTAGAGTGTGTAGGGCCCAGATGCTCATTAATCTAGATAGTCAAGGAGTTTATGGATAGCAAGTAAAAGAACCTACTCTTATGGGGTAGAGAGGGGAAATGGGATGATAAAGGGAAATAATGAGAGTGGGACTAGAAAAAGGACAAGGCTGGAAATTGGGATTAGGCAAAGAAACTGACAAAAAAAAAGTTTAGGCTCTTAGCGAACACTAAAATTAACTCCAGTGACATTTGATCCTGGATAAGATAGTGATGAGGACTGGGAAATATATTTGAATGTTTATCTGAAGGAAGAGGGAATAAAATGCCACCGTCAAAAGTTTATCTGGCGATGGCTGTTTCTCCACTAGTTGTCTTTCTTGTCTGATCCATATAATTAATATGCTCATTTGAAGGAGAAAGGGGGAAGACCATCATCACCAAAATTAATTCCAGCGATACTAGATTCTGGATGAATTAGTCATGGGGTCTAACCCATAGAAGTAATGGCTTCTTTGAAGAAGGAAGGGGGGAAAGCCACTCCCAAAATTACATGAAGTGATGTTTGTTTCTAGAGTAGTTATTCATGTTGTCTAATCCTTATAAGTATGTCGTTGATGCATTCCACAACTCATCTGGTCTTTGGTCATTAGTATTCAATGCATCAAATATATTCTCGAAATGGTCTCTAAACTCAGGTGGGATATACTCAAGGTTCTTTCAGCCTGAGAAATGCTGAGCATGTTTTTCCCTTTTGGTTTTCTAACTTCAGGTTTTTGAACATGTCATTATAATACTTTACTTTGTCTTCTCAAGCTGCCCTTTGAAATCTACTGTGCAGCTCTTTTACTTCGTTTCTTCCATTTGCTTAGCTACTTGACATTCAGAGCAAGTTTCAGAGTCTCTTCTGACATCCATTTTGATCTTTTCTTTCTTTCTTGTCTTTTTAGTGTCATCTTTCTTTCTTCATGTATGACGTCTTATGTATGGGAAGGCAGCGTCACTAAGCTCGCAGCAGGAGACAGGGCACCCGGTAACCAGTGATACATGCTTTCCCACCCCTCATCCTTCTTCCCCCTGCTCGGCATCTGCCGCTTTCCCATGGGCCCAGGTCACTCGACTAGGGAGACACCAGGACGGTGCCATTTGGATTCACCCCACCCACACTGGCCAGCTCCGTCAGTGCCATTTTTTTGTTGTTGTTGTTTTTTCTGGTTTCTTCTCTTTCTCTCACCTCCTTCCTTTCTTTTCTCTTGAACACCTGACTCTATGTGCTATCTCTGCTCCTCTTGACATTCTGTGCAGTGCCACTTGGCTGGGGAACCACGCTCGTGGGCTCCCTGGGAGCAGAATGGGGCATCAGGATTGGAGGAAGACTCATTAACAACCTACTTTATGCAGATGACACAACCTTGCTTGCTGAAAGAGGACTTGAAGTGCTTACTGATGAAGATCAAAGACCAAAGCCTTCAGTAGGGATTATACCACAACATAAAACAAAAATCCTCACAAATGGACCAATAACCATCATGATAAACGGAGAAAAGAATGATGTTGTCATTCCTCTTGAGAACTGGAACAAGACAAGAATGCCCTTTACCACCACTCCTATTTAACATTGTGCTGGAAGTTCTACTTAGAGCAATAAGGCAAGAAAAAGAAATAAAGGGCATCCAAAATGGTAATGAAGAAGTTAAACTGTCCCTGTTTGTGGATGATAAGATACTATACATAGAAAACCCTAAGGACTCCACGAGAAAACTACTAGAACTAATAGAAAGATTCAGCAAAGTAGCAGGATACAAGATAAACATACAAAAATCAGTTGGATTCCTATACGCCAATAAAGAGATTGATGAAAAGGAAATCAGGAAAACAATACCATTTATAATAGCCCCTTAAAAAATAAAATACTTAGGAATAAATCTGACCAGGGTTGTAAAAGACCTACACAAAGAAAACTACAAAACACTACTGCAAGAAACCCAAAGGGATCTACATAAATGGAAAAAGATACCATGCTCATGGATAGGTAGACTCAACATTGTGAAAATGACAATTCTAACCAAAGTAATTCACAAATACAGTGCAATCCTGATCCAAATACCAACAACATTCTTTAAAGAGATGGAAAAACTAATCATCAACTTTATATGGAAGGAAAGAAGCCCCGAATAAGTAAAGCACTATTGAAAAAGAAGAATAATGCCTCTTAGCTCAAGTAGATACAAGAGACCAAATGGGCAGCTTCTGTCCAGAGGTGAGATGGGAAGGCAGAGAGGGCTAGGGGCTGGTTGAATGAACACGGGGAACCAGGGATGGAAAGGAAGAGTGTGCTGTCACAAGATGGGGAGAGCAATTAGAGTCACATAACAATGTATGCATACATTTTTGTATGGGAAAAAAAGAAAAAGAAGAATAAAGTAGGAGGACTCACACTAACTGACCTCAGAACCTACTATACAGCTACGGTAGTCAAAACAACCTGGTACAGGTACAACGACAGATACGTTGATCAATGGAACGTAATTGAGAACCCAGATGTAAATCCATCCACCTACGGTCACCTGATCTTCGACAAGGGCCCAAAGTCCATCAAATGGGGACAAGACAGTCTTTTTAACAAATGGTGCTGGCAAAATTGGATGTCCATCTGCAAAAAAATGAGACAGGACCCATACCTCACACCATATACAAAAACTAATTCAAAATGGATCAAAGACCTAAATATAAAGCCCAAAACTATGAAGTTCATAGAAGAAAAAATAGGATCTACCCTAGAGGCCCTCATACATGGTATTAACAGGATACAAACCATAACCAACAACACACAAACTCCAGAAGATAAGATAGATAACTGGAAATCTTCAAAAAATCAAACACTTATGCTCATCAAAAGACTTCACCAAAAGAGTAAACAGAGAATCTACAGACTGGGAAAAAAATTTTGGACATTACAAGTCCGACAAAGGTCTAATCTCTATAATCTACAAGAAAATCCAACACCTCTATAACAAAAAGACAAATAATCCAATTAAAAAATGGGCAAAGGAAATGAACAGACACTTCACCAGAGAAGACATTCAAGCAGCCAACAAACACATGAGGAAATGCTCACGATCAGTAGCCATTAGAGAAATGCAAATTAAAACCACAATGAGATACCATCTCACCCCGGCATTACTGTCATGAATCAACAAAACTGGAAATAACAAACGTTGGAGAAGCTGCGTGGAGATGGGAACTCTTATGCACTGCTGGTGGGAATGTAAAATGATACAACCATTTTGGAAAATGATATGGTGCTTCCTTAGAAAGCTAGAAATATAAATACCATATGATCCAGGAATCCCACTCCTAGAATATACCCCAGAGAAATAAGAGCCCTCACACGAACAGACATAGGCGCACCCATGTTCATTGCAGTGTTGTTCACAATAGCAAAAAGACGGAAACAACCTAGATGCCCATCAACAGAAGAACGGATAAACAAACTATGGTACATACACACAATGGAGTATTATGCAATGACAAAGAACAATGATGAATCTGTGAAGTATCTCATAACATGGATGAAACTAGAGGACATTATGCTGAGTGAAATAAGTCAATTACAAAAGGACAAATATTGTATTAGACCTCTACTGTAAAAACTCATGAAAAAGTTTACACACAGAGAAACAATCTTTGTTGGTTACGAGCGATGGGAGGGGTGGGGGGAAATACTAAATAGGCAATAGATAAGTGGTATCTTTCTTGAAGGGTAAGACAGTACACAATACTGGGGAAGCCAGCACAACTTGTACAAGGAAAGGTTATGGAAGCTCCATAGACACATCTAAACTCCCTGAGGGACTGAATTGCTGGGTGGAGGGCTGTGGGTAACATGGTCTCAGGGAACATCTAGCTCAAATGGCATAACACAGTTTATAAAGACAATGTTCTACACTGTACCTTGGTGAGTAGCGTCTGGGGTCTTAAAAGCCTGTGAGCAGCCATCTAAGCTACTCCAATGGTCTCATCCCTTCAGGAGCAAAGGAGAATGAAGAGAACAGGATACAAGGAAAAGATTAGTCCAAAAGACTGATGGACCACAACTACCAAGGCCTCCACCAGATGGAGTCCAGTACAACTAGATGGTGCCCGGCTACCACCACTGACTGCTCTGACAGGGATCACAACACAGAGTCCTGGACAGAGCTGGAGAAAAATGTAGAACAAAATTCTAACTCACAAAAAAAAGACCAGACTTACTGGCTTGACAGAGACCGGAGAAACCCTTAGAGTATGGCCCCGGACACCCTTTTAGCTCAGTAATGAAGTCACTCCTAAGGTTCACCATCCAGCCAAGGATTAGACAGCTCCATAAGACAAAACGAGACTAATGGGGCACAACAGTCCAGGGACAAGGACTAGAAGGCAGGAGGAGACAGGAAAGCTGGTAATAGGGAACCCAAGGTTGAGAAGGGACAGTGTTGAAATGTTGTAGGGTTGTTAACCATTGTCATAAAACAATATGTGTACTGTTTAATGAGAAACTATTTGTTCTGTAAACTTTCATCTAAAGTACAATAAAAAAAAGAAATAAAAAAAAAGATTGATGTTGTCAAGGATTTCATTTTCCTTGGATCCATAATTAACATCCATGGAAGCAGCAGCAAAGAAATCAAAGGAGGAATTGCACTGGGCAAATCTACTGCAAAAGACCCTTTTAAAGTATTAAAAAGCAAAGATGTCACTTTAAAGACTAAAGGGCACTTCACCCAAGTCTTGGTGTTTTCAATCTCCTCATATGCATGGGAAAGCTGGACAATGAATAAGGAAGTCTGAATAAGAATTGACGCCTTTGAATTATGATGTTGACGAAGAATATTGAATACACCATGGACTGCCAAAAGAATGAACAAATCTGTCTTGGAAGATGTGCAAGCAGAGTGTTCTTTAAAAGCGAGGATGTCAAGACTTAGTCTCACAGACTTTGTACATGTTGTCAGTAGGGATCAATCCTTGGAGAAGGATCTCAGGCTTGGTAAAGCAGAATGTCATCAAAAAAGAGGAATACCCTTGATGAGATGGATTGACACAGTGACTGCAACAATGGGCTCAAGCATAACAATGATCATGAGGATGGCACAGGACCGGGCAGTGTTTCTTTCTGCTGTACATAGGGTTGCTATGAGTTGGAAGCAACTCTATGACACCTAACAACAACAACAATCCTTATTAGTAAATGTTTATCTGAAGGACGGTGGAGACAAATGCCAACACCAAAATTAACAACAGTGATATAAGATTCTGAACAAGTTAGTTATGGATTCTGATCCATATAAGGAAATGCTGATCTGAAGGAAGAGGGGAGAAAGTTTCATTCCATATTAATTACAACATGTTTTTTTTTTTTTTTCTGGACTAGTTATTTGTGTCATCTGATGCACTTAATAAAAGCTTATCTGAAGAAAGAAGGGGACTGAAGTCATCACCAAATATATGACCTGGTAAGCTGCATTTTATATACCACATGTTTATTGAAAAGACTATGTGGAAGTGACTGCCATTGGCTTTTGTCCCAAAGTGTAATTTTGAGGAAGAAAATGGATAGCAATGTGAAACAGCTTCTTAGTATGAGGAAAATACCGAGGCTGTAGAAGCAAGCTATAATAAACAGAAGTGGTGGAAGTCTTGTCTCAGAGTGGACAGGAAACTCCAGAATAGTGGCCAACCAACCAGTTATTCTGGGTCAGAGTGCAAAAGAATGTGGACAGCTAAAGTGGGCGGGAAACTTCAACTACTAAAAAAACAACCAAACCCATTGCTGTCAAGTCGGTTCCAACTCATAGCGACCCTATAGGACAGAGTAGAACTGCCGCATAGAGTTTCCAAGGAGCGCCTGGTGGATTTGAACTGCTGACTTTTTGGTTAGCAGCCGTAGCTCTTAACCAGTACACCACCAGGGTTTCCACTCCAACTACAGTAACAAATGAGAAATCTGTCAGTGGGTAGGAAATTCCAACTACAATAGAGGGCAAATCTGCTATCTTGGTGGGAAGGAACGTGGGCAACTGTACAGCTAGGGAATCCAAATTGTGGACAAGCAGCCAGCAATCTCACGGTGGGAAGGAACATGGGCATCTAGGCGAGGACAGAGAATTCCATGTAGTCAAGAATCATTGATCAGGTCTTCCAGTGGATAGAAATGTGTGCAAATAGTGGCCAGCCAGCCACGATCTGCAAGGTCAACAACATAGAGACAGAGATCTTGAAGACTAGACTGCTGGATTTGCAAGAGTGGTGACTTGAGTCCCCCACCTTCTTCAGATAAGCATTTACACTGGGCTTGCCAATGAGCTGCAGAATTTCTCTCCCCATACTCACTCCTCACCTGGGTAAAATCAGCAACAGAAGGATTGGAAGCTGAATTGAAAGCTGAAGACTTTCTGAAGACGGGCAAGACGTCAAAAGGTAAGTTGACTTTATTACAATGATCTTAGGAGTTACAGGGAATTAGGAATTGTGTTTTATCATCTTGAGAGTATGCTTCCAGTGCAGTTGCAATGCACTGAAAAAGAAAAATGAGAGTGGCTTCAGTCATGCCACTCTCTAAGCTTTTCTCATGGAGGGTGGATTTGGAACACTAATAATGTCAGTTAACAGTTAGTAAGCATTTTAAGTCGAGAGATTTTCTTTTTTTTACTGGGAAGCATTTTTGCATTCAATACTTCTCTAGAAATGATAATGCTAATCATATTTGGAGTGTAAACACTTATTTCCAGAAGTGCCTTATTAGAACCAGGGTGAAAATCTGGCCCTGAAATTCATCTGAAATGGAATTTTGGTTTAACACACTTCTTAGTTGAGCATTTCATTATATAGTAAGTCAATGTTTCCAGCTCTTCAGAGAACAATCTCTCATTGTGTCTACATACCTATGCTAGGAAAAACAACAACAACAAAAAAAAAAAAAACTAAACTCAGGAGTAGCAGCTCCTTGGAATACCAGTGATTGTATATTTAGCTAAAACATATTTTAAATTTAAAGTATTTCTTTTTTTGTGGTAAAATATATATAACACAGCATTTGTCAATTTAACATTTTTTACATGTACAATTTGGTAATACTGATAAAGTATTTCTTAAATTGCTAATATATCTGAACTTTATTCCTCTTAGAGCATTTTTCCACTACAGTTAACTCATCGTGAAGATCATGTAAGCTTTATCTTCTAAGTACATAAAGGGATACCAAAAAAACCAAAACCAAACCTGCTGCCATCGAGTCGATTCTGACTCATAGCGACCCTGTAGGATAGAGTAGAACTGCCCCATAAGGTTTTCAAGGAGCGGCTGATGGATTCAAACTGCCGGCCTTTTGGTTAGCAGCCAAGCTCTTAACCACTGCACCACAAGGGCTCCCTATAAAGGGATAGTCCTACTCAAAATCAATTGGTTAAAGACTTAAAGATACAGAGTTTGAAGAAAATTTTGATATTACTCTCAACCTCTGATGGGACAGGCTCAAAGTTTTAAGTGATTTGATTAAGGGTGTAGCTAGGACTAACTCAAATCTCACCTCCAGGTCAATTATCTTTCCGTTATCCATATGAATTAAAATTTAAAGTACCACTATAATATTAGAAACTTAAAGTTTAGTAAGATATTTTGAAATTTCCAGATTAGAGTGGCTACTGTTGTTGGCTTTGGTCTTCCATAGGCACTGATGATAAAAGGCAGTATAAGTACAACCATAAAGTTGGAAAGTTAAACCTTAGCAAGATAGTAGAAGTTTTCTAGGTAAAGCTGTGGGCTTTTGTTGGCTTTGGTCTCCTCCAGGCAACAGCATTAACTGGCAGTATTTGGCTAAGTCTTCGTGCATCTTTTTTTCTTAACGGCTGCTTACTTTGTTGAAAACATGAAGAAACTGCATTTATAACAGAAATAATGGAAGTGATGAGACTTGTAGTAGACAAAAGCAGGGGAATATATTTTATATTATTATTTATTTTTGCTGCAGAATACTGAATAAACCCTGACTTTTCACTTACTTCTTAAGCAGCTAGACCTTTACAGCCCTGCCTTGCTGTAAAATTACAGGTATTTGGGCTGTATATGAATGCTTCACTACTGTAAAATGAAAAGATAACCAACATGAACAAACATGTAGTAGTTTTTTAAAAATACTTTTATATTGTAAATAAAACATATTTAGAAACCTCATAAAACAAATGTATAGTTTAATCAAATTTTATGGGGCAAACACCCCACCATGTAGGTTAAAAATAGAACTTTGTCAGCCACCCATCCTAATTTCAACCCTCTCTCTCTCCTCAAAAGTAACCACGATCCTGACTTTGATGGCAACAACATCTTTATACTCTTTATAATTTTATCACTGAAGTGTTCATCCTTAAGCACTAGTTTCTCCCCGTCCCCAATAAGACTTAAATCTCTTTTAATCTAGAGACACCATTCATTCTTTTTTTTTTAATCTTGCAATTCATTTGCTGAAAAAATGGTATCTTTTGTCGTCTAGAGTTCGCTAGTCTTGATTTTGCTGATGGCATCCCCTGTTGTAGTTTAACTGATCAATGGCTCTACATGCTGGTTCAGATTTTGGTAGATTTTCTGGGAAGAGTTCATAAGAGGTGGTGTGTTCCTGTATCTGGAGATACATAATGTTGATTGCATCTCTATTCTGTGATATTAGCTGCTGTTTAGGATCAGTACCATCAGTTTTTAGGTTGATGATGTCCCTACAGATGTTTTAGTTGTTGTTCCAGGTGTTTAGTTAAAGCTTATTCTCTAAAGTAAGGAAGGGCTTGTGGGGATGATATTCCCAGAGCTCTTCCATGTGAGTAGATTTTTCTTTGGCCTTCTTAATTGAAAGGCAAGCTGGGTATAAAATCTGTAGCTTACATTATCTTTACTTGAATATATTAAATATGCTACTCCATTTTCTGCTGGCATAAAGCTTTGCTGTCAAAGTCTCACAATAATTTGGGTTTCTCTCCTTTATGAGTGATTTTAGTCCTTTCAGCTGAAAGTGATTTTTTTTCAATGAAGTCCAGTAATTTTACTGGAGTATGTCTATGTTTTGGTTGACCTGGCTGGGTCAGTTTCCTCAAGTACGTGGTTATGGTCTTTTATATGCAGTTATAAATAAAATTGTATTTCAGGGAAGCTTTCATAAATTATACTTTTTAGATATTGCACTGTTTCCTTCTTTTGGTTTTCTTTTTTGAGAGCTGAGAGCCTATGCAAAATAGAAATGATTTCAAATAGCTACTGAGACACGTCATTCTAGGGATGAATAAAGAATTGCCAAGCAGTATTGAAGGCACAATTGATATTAAGTGGTGTACATTTGTAGTGGAGCCAATGGGAACAGTTCTTCAACTTTTTATAGCAGAACTCAGCAGACGCAAACAAAACAGATGCTCGATTATATTGGCAGGACAGATAGTGTGGAAGGACAAGGGGATGAGGAATTATATAGGGTGATATTTGAAATTTAGTTGAAATAGTTATCAACAGATGGGTGGTACAAATAAGTAAAAAATCCATGTAGGTATTTCTGGAACAGTTCCAATTTTATACGATTTTATTTTAAGTAACAGAAATTTAAATGTGTGACTAAACGTGATTTAATTCTCATTCCTTTGTAAGAATGTTCATAATACATTAACAAACCAGAAAAGAAAATCTTGATAGACCATCTGTCCCAATTTTTGGTTTGAAAAGAAATATTCCATATCTGTGTGTCATCATCTGTCAGGCCATGCAAAATAGTTACAGGTAGATTTTTGTCTTGCAGCAACAATGTCAATGAAAACAGTGCCTGGAAGCAAAGACCCTTTAATTGGAAACTCTTTATTTTTAATCAGTCATGTTGGCAATGTTGGCAGGTTTCAGATGTCTCCCTAACATTTCTGCTAAGTTTTAGGCCTAGGGAGTCTAAGGTATCACCCACTTAGAAAATGAGCATAGATGATCTCTGTCCACAGAGTCCCTTTCTGAAGTGGGAATCCTTTAGAGTTCTTCAGTATTTTCTCTGTTTACACTAAGTTCCAGGTACTACTAGACACAACTGTAGTGTTAAAAAGCATATTTATATCTTTTTCTCAATCTCTCCTTTCCCCATAGGAACCATAAAAGTACCCTTTGGTCAAATATCTTAGAAAATCTCTTTAAATCTCCTTTAAGTTTCCCAGTGTTCCTCTGCTCTGATATTGTCATATCTGACACCATTGCTGCGTATTGATTGGTTGGCTTTCTTTACCACTTTTCCCTATGTTCCTGTTAACCAGAGGCAATGTAAGAAATTAAGATACTGGTGGTTATCCCAGAGAGAAATGGTTGTCTCCACATGACTTTTCCTGAACCTCAGGGGAACTAGATATACCAAAAATCCTGTTCATAAATGTGAAAAAATTCTGTGGTCAACTTTAGAATCTCATATGAAGTTTTATTTCTTCTAGTAACCTGTTTATTTCTCTTCCTGTTACTACAAAATCCATCCTTCTTTCTTGGTCCCGTTCCTTGCAAGTGTCCAGTCAGTAGCCGTTTTGTCATCTTTGCCATCATTTCTTGCTTGCCCTGACAAACATGATGAAATGTAGTTGGAATGCACTGGGATCAGCTAATCGGGATCTTTTTTTTTTTAATCGAACGTTAAATAAAGGTTTACAGTACAAACTAGCTTCTCATTAAACAGTTAGTACGTATATTGTTTTATGGCATTGGTTAACAACACCATGACATGTCAGTACTCTGCCTTCTCGACCCTGAGTTCCCTATTACCAGCTTTCCTGTCCCCTCCTGCCTTCTAGTCCTTGCTGCTGGGCTGGTGTGCCCCTTTAGTCTCGTTTTGTTTTATGGGCCTGTCTAATCTTTGGCGAAAAGGTGAACCTCCAGAGTGACTTCATTACTGGGCTAAAAGGGTGTCTGGGGACCATACTCTCAGGGTTTATCCAGTCTCTGTCAGGCCAGTAAGTCTGGTCTTCCTTTGTGAGTTAGAATTTTGTTCTACATTTTTATCCAGCTCTGTCCGGGACCCTCTGTTGTGATCCCAGTCAGAGCAGTCAGTGGTGGTAGCCAGCCACCATCCAGTTGTACTGGACTCAGTCTGGTGGAGG
>NW_004444004.1:6666755-6669219 GCF_000243295.1 Trichechus manatus latirostris | reverse complement strand
TTTTTTTTTTTTTTTAGTTATAATTTTGTTCTACATTTTCTCCTGCTCTGCCTGGGATCCTCTATTGTGATCTTTGTCAGACCAGTCAGTGGTGGTAGCAAGGCACCATCTACTTGTACTGGACTCAGTCTGGTAGAGGCCATAGTAGTTGTTGTCTATTAGTCCTTTGGACTAGTCTTTCCCTTGTGTCTTTAGTTTTCTTCATTTTTTCCTTGCTCCTGAAGGGGTGAGACTAGTAGCGTACTTAGGTGGCCACTAACAGGCTTTTAAGACCCCAGACGCTACTCACCAAAGTAGAATGTAGAACATTTTTTTTATAAACTATGTTATGCCAGTTGAGCTGGATGTTCCCTGAGACCATGGTCCCCATAGCCCTCAGCCCAGCAATTCAGTCCATAAGGGAGTTTGGATTTCTCCATGGAGCTTCCATGAACTTACACTGAACAAGCGGTGCTGGCTTCCCCAGTATTGTGTACTGTCTTACCCTTCACCATAGTTATCGCTTATCTATTGTCTATTTATTGTTTTTCCACCCAACCCCTCCCCTCCCTCGTAACCATCAAAAATTATTTCTTGTTGTGTGTAAACCTTTTCATAAGATTTTATAGTAGTAGTCTCATACAATGTTTGTCTTTTCGCGATTGACTTATTTCACTCAGCATAATGCCTTCCAGATTCATCCATGCTGTGAGATGCTTCGCAGATTCATCATTGTTCTTTATCGCTGCGTAGTATTCCATTGTGTGTATGTACCATAGTTTGATTATCCATTCATCAGTTGATGGGCATCTAGCTTGTTTCCATCTTTTTGCTATTGTGAACAATGCTGCAATGAACATGGGTGTGCATATGTCTATTCATGTGAGGGCTCTTATTTCTCTACGATATATTCCTAGGAGTGGGATTGCTGGATCATATGGTATTTCTATTTCTAGCTTTCTAAGGAAACGCCATATCATTTTCCAAAATGGTTGTAGAATTTTGCATTCCCAACAGCAGTGCATAAGAGTTGCAATCTCCCCGCAACCTCTTCCACATTTCATTTGTTATTTTCTGTTTTGTTTTGTTTTTTTATTATTTTTGCCAGTAATGCCGGCGTGAGCTGGTGTCTCATTGTGGTATGATTTGCATTTCCCTAATGGCCAGTGATTGCAACCATTTCCTCAAGTGTCTGTTAGCTTCTTGAATGTCTTCTTTGGTAAAGTGTATTCATTTCATTTGCCGATTTTTTAATTGGATTATTTGTCTTTTTGTGGTAGAGGTGTATCTTGTAGATTTTAGAGATTAGACCTTTGTTGGATTTGTAATAGCCAAAATTTTTTCTCAGTCTGTAGGTTCTCTTTTTACTTTTTTGGTGAAGTCTTTTGATGAGCGTAAGTGTTTAATTTTTAGAAGATCCCAGTTATCTACCTTATCTTCTGGAGTTTGTATGTTGTTAGTTATGGTTTGTATCCTGTTAATGTCATGTTTTAGGGTCTCTAGCGTTGATCCTATTTTTTCTTCTCTGATATTTATAGTTTTGGGTTTTAGACTTAGGTCTTTCATCCATTTTGAATTAGTTTTGTGTATGGTGTGAGGTATAGGTCTTGTTTCATTTTTTTGCAGATGGACATCCAATTTTGCCATCACCATTTGTTAAAAAGGCTATATTTTCCCCATTTGATGGACTTTGGGCCCTTGTCGAAGATCAGGTGACTGTAAGTGGATGGATTTACTTCTGGGTTCTCAATTCTGTGCCATTGATCAATGTATCTGTCATTGTTCCAGTACCAGGCTGTTTTGACTACTGTAGCTGTAGAGTAGTTTCTGAGGTCAGGTAGCGCAAGTCCTCCTACTTTATTCTTCCTCTTCAATAAGGGTTTCTTTATTCAGGGCCTTTTCCCTTTCAATATAAAGTTAATGATTAATATTTCCATCTCTTTAAAGAATATTGTTGGTATTTGGATGGGGATTGCATTGTATTTGTAGATTGCTTTGGGTACAATTGTCATTTTCACGATGTTGAATCTACCTATCCATGAGCAGGATATGTTTTTCCATTTATGTAGATATCTTTTGGTTTCTTGCAGTAGTGTTTTGCAGTTTTCTTTGTGTAGTTTTTTTTACATCCCTGGTTAGATTTATTCCTAAGTATTTTATTTTTTTAGAGGCTGTTATAAATGGTATGCTTTCCTGATTCCCTTTTCATCATTCTCTTTGTTGGTTTATAGGAATCCAACTGATTTTTGTGTGTTTATTTTGTATCCTGCTACTCTGCTGAATCTATTAGTTCCAGTAGTTTTCTTGTGGAGTCTTTTGAGTTTTCCATATATAGTATTATATCATCTGCAAATAGGGACAGATTTATTTCTTCATTACAACTTGGATGCCCTTTATTTCTTTTTCTTGCCTTATTGCTCTAGCTAGGACTTCTAGTACAATGTTAAATAGGAGTGGTGATAAAGGACATCCTTGTCTTTTTCCT
>NW_004444004.1:6664306-6665347 GCF_000243295.1 Trichechus manatus latirostris | reverse complement strand
TATGTCTATGAGGTCAAGTTGGCTGACTGTGCCCTTTAGGTCTTCTGTATCTTTGTTGAGTTTCTTCTTAGTTGTTCTGTCCTTTACTGAGAGTGGTGTGTTGAAGTCTTCTACTATTATTGTGGAACTGTCAATTTCTCATTTCAGAGTTGTTAGAGTTTGTTTTATGTATTTTGGAGCCCTGTCTTTGGGTGCGTAGATGTCTATTATGTTTATGTATTCATGATGGATCATCCCTTTAATCATTATATAGTGTCTTTTGTCTTTTATGGTGGATTTTGTTTTAAAGTCTATTTTATCTGAGACTAGTATTGTCACTCCTGCTCTTTTTTGGTAGTTGTTAGCTTGATATATTTTTTTCCATACTTTGATTTTTAATAAATTTACATCTTTGTTTCTAAGCTGTGTCTCTTGTAGACAGCATATTGATGGATCCTGTTTTTTTATCTATTCTGTCTCTCTCCATCTCTTTATGGGTGCATTGAGTCCATTTACATTCAGTGTACTTATTGATAGATGTGAGTTTGTCGCTGTCATTTTGTAGTGCTTTTTTTGTGGTGCTGACGTTTTCTTTGCTCCTCTTACTCTGCTGTGCTGAATTCCTTTGGTTTATGGATTTTTTTTCATTTCTCTTGTCTTTGTAGGTTTTGTTTTTGCTGAGACTTTATGTATTTCCTTTTTATTTTCATGAGTATGTTTGTTAACTTTCTTTGTGGTTACCGTGAAATTTACTCTTATCTTTCTAAGTTTGAAGCAATCTATTATTACTTGGTATCAACTTGCCTTCCTCTCCATTAGAAGGTTTTATACCTACACCGTTTATTCCCTCTTTTATTGTTCTGATGTTGCTGTCATTTACAGATTAACTGCTCTGATTCCCTGTTGTATTTCTTTTAGTTTTGGATAGTCCTTGAGAGTTCATTTCCTAGATTGGTATCTGGCTGGTACAATCCTGCATCCTAGATTCAGCCTGTGAGCTGAAGTTATTTGTTCTCAAATCAAAGAACTCCCTTTAATAATTCGTGTAAGTTTGGTTTGGTT
>NW_004444004.1:6650964-6662523 GCF_000243295.1 Trichechus manatus latirostris | reverse complement strand
AATGCCTTCAGGGATCCCTCTGCATGTCTGCACAAGCTGAGGGGGTACGTTCCAAGCTGTTTAGCACTGCCCGGCCAGAACAGGCTCCCAACTTGAGAAAAGGAAAAGAAAACAAACAAATAAGCAATTCAAAACAGACCAACAAACAAAAGCCCCAGGATCCCACCTTCATGGCAGCCCAGACTGGTAAGCAGTTCCACACTCAAACGGAGCTCCACATCCCCTTAGGAAGAAGCAAAGATGGCGCACAGAGCCAAGTATTTGAGTTGGTGAGAGGTAAGGGAGAAATCAAAAGAAGCAGAAAAAAGCAACACCAGCAGCCAACAAACAGCACTCAGAGAGCCAGCCAGTTTGGGTGGGTGGAATCCAAGCAGCCGGTGCTTCCTGGCTGAGAGACTGTTGCCACGGGAAGCAGAGGAGGCTGAGGGGGGGTGAAGAAGGGTGGGGGGTTGGAAAGTGTATATCACAAATTACCAGTTGTTTTGTCTCCTGCTGGAAGCTCCGTGAAGCTGCTTTCTTATACCCCTATTTGCCAGTCTCTGATAGGAGTCCAAGATGGCAGATCCGCGCTGCATTAGCTGATAGGGGACCTCTTCATGAATCTCTCCTCACTCTTCATTCTCTGTCAGTTTTTTCACTCCATTTGGTGCTTTGCTGAGTTCTTTATCTCTTCATTTGATGTTTTAGGGTTTCAGGATTGCTGTTTTCTCTGTTTGGCTTAGTTTTTCGGATCTTTGCTGTGGAGGGACTGCATGGTGCTTCTGCCTAGAGCACCATTTTGCTGGAAGTGCATAGATATTTATTATGGTTGTCTTCATGCTGGATCAACCCTTAAATCATGACGTAGTACCTCTCTTTGTCTTTTATGGTGGATTTTGTTTTAAAGTCTATTTTATTGGAGATTACTATTGCCACTGATGCTCTTTTTTGGTGGCTGTTTGATTGATATATTTTTTTCCCTCCTTTGATTTTTAATAAATTTATGTCTTTGTTTCTAAGGTATGTTTCTTGTAGATAGCATATTGACAGATCCTGTTTTTTAATTCATTCTGCCACTTTCTGTCTCTTTATGGGTGCATTTAGGCCATTTACATTCAGTGTAATTATTGATAGGTGTGAGTTTATTGTTGTCATTTTGTAGTGTTTTTTTTGTAGTGCTGATGATTTCTTTGTTCTTCTTACTCTCCTGTGCTGAATTCCTTTTGTTTGTGGATGGTTTCATTTCTTTTGTTTTTGTTGATTTTGTTTTTACTGAGCCTTTGTGTTTTTCTCCTTTATTTTGATGAGTAGGTTCATAAACTTTCTTTGTGGTTACCTTGAAATTTATCCTTATCTTCCTAAGTTTGAACCAGTCTATTATTACTTGGTATCGCCTTACCTTCCTCTCCATTAGAACGTTCTATATCTACACCATTTATTCCCTCTCTTATTGTTCTGACCTTGCCATTTGCAGATTAACCTATCTGGTTCCCTGTTGTAAATCTTTTGGTTTTGAATAGTGCTTAAGAATGTATTTCCTATGTTGGTATCTAGCTGGTGTGATCTTGTGTCCTGTGTTCAGGCTACTGCCTGATGTTGTTTGTTCTCAAACTGAAAGACTCACTTTAATAATTCTTGTAAGTTTGGTTTGATTTTTACATATTCCCTTAATTTCTGTTTATCTGGAAATGTCCTAATTTCACCATCATATTTGAATGAAAGTTTTGCAGGATATGTCATTCTTGGTTGGCATTTTTTTTTCTTTCAAGGTTTTATATATGTCATCCCATTGCCTTCTTGCCTGCATGGTTTCTGCTGAGTAATCAGAGGTTAGTCTTATTGTTTCCCCTCTGTATGTGACTTTTCATTTTTCTTGAGCTGCTCTCAGGATTCTTTATTTGACTGTGGTTTTAGGGAGTGTGATTATGATATGCCTTGGTGATTTTCTTTTGGGGTCTATCCTATATGGGGTTCGTTGAGATTCTTGGATGGTCAGCTTTTCATCTTTCATGATATTAGGGAAGTTTTCTGTCAGCAATTCTTCAATGCCCCTCTCTGTGTTTTCCATTTTCTCCCCCATTCTGGACTCTGATCACTTGAAAATTTTTGCTTTTGATTGTATCCCACATAATTCTCAGGGTTTCTTCATTTTTCTTTGTTCTTTTTTCTGATTTTTCCTCAAAGTTGTATCCAAGTGTTTGTCTTCAATTTTGCTAATCCTTTCTTCCATTGTTTCAGACCTGTTCCTCAGCCCTTCTATGACACCATCCATTTCTGAAATCTTGTTGTTTATCTTTTGGATTTCTAATTGTTGTTTGTGTATTTCTTTTTGTGAATTTATTTTAGCTTTTTGTTCTTGTATTGTTTTCCTGAATTCTTCCATTTTTTATCTGTATTTTCCATGAATTTGTCTGCCTTTTCCATGAATTTGTCTTTTTTTTTTTCCTCATTTTTCTCTGCTTTTTCCTTCAACTCTTGGATAGCTCTGAATATGAGATTCGAATTCCCTATAAGGTGGTTCTAATGTCTTTTCTTCTACTGGAAATTCATCTGGTGTTTTATTTTGGATGCCTACTAGAACCATCCTGTCCTTTTTTAAGTATGTTTTGATATTGTCTGCTGTCTTTGGGACATTCAGTAGTTATTTTCTTCATTTACTGATTGTAGATTTGTTTGTTTTGTCCTACTTTTTTTGTTTTATTTGGTTATGTCTGAGAAGATGGGCTGTGCATTCTTTGTTGTTTTCTCATCTGTGGACATATTTTTCATCTCCTTGTCCAATGGGCAGGGTCAGTTGCTCAGCTATGATGTAGCTGGGCAGATCCAGCTGAAGGGGAGGGTCTAGGATGAGTTGTTTGTGGCATGTACTTGGGCCAACAAGATAAGCTAGTGGTCAGTGCAGGCCAGTTTCCAGTAGGTCGTGCATCTGCTGCTTAGGAGTGCAATGTTCAGCTCATGGTACAGATAGGCAGGAGGTGGGGAGGGGGAGTTTGAGATGTGTGGAACTCGGTTGGTTATGGAAAAGAAGAGAGAGAGGAGAGAGAAACAGGAGCAAAAAAAATGCTGAGGGAGATTGCCATTGGAGTAGAGAGACAAGATTCCAAGAAATGGAGAAAAACAAAAAGAAAAAAATAAATAAAAAATAAATAATAACAAATTTTTAAAAAATGCCCCCAGAGATCTCACCAGTGCAGATGCACAAACCAGGGAGTGGCTCTTAAGCCACACAGTGTAGCCTGGGTATAAGGGGTGGATATGATACACAGCACCAGGTATTCAGGAGACAGTAAAAGAAGGTAAGTAGAAAGAGACTAGAAACCGAAAAATGAAGAAAAATAAAAGGAAAAAGGAAAGAGAAAACAAATAAAGAAAAAGAAAAAAAAAAGCACCCAAATATCCCACCAGTGTGGCCGCGCAGACTAGGGAAATGGACTGGGGAAGCAGTACGCCAGCTGAACACGTTTCACAACCTATCAAGAAGAAACACAGACGGCATACAGGGTCAGGTGTTTGATAGAAAGCAGGGGAAGGAGGTGAGAGGCAGGGAATAAACCAAAAGAGGCTGAAAAAAGCAATACCAGCAACAAAGAAATGGCACTGAAGAAGCCGGCCAGTATGGTGGGGTGAATTCACGTGGCGCGGAACCGGCGCCTCCCGTGTCACGGTTACGCCCTGCTGGGGAGTGGCTGATTGGCTCTCTGGGAAGCTGAAAATATGCTCACTGGGAAGCAGTGAACTGGCCTGCGGGGAAGCCAGGAATCCACCTGCCAGGAAGCAGCAGACCGACCAGCCAGGAAGCAGTGAAGGTGAATCAGGGGGAGGTAGGGTGGGAGGTGGGAAGCATGTCTCGCTGGTTACCGGGTACTCTTTCTCCTGCTGGGAGCTCCATGAATCTGTTTTCACATACTCTGTGTCTGCTGATCTCCAGCAGGAATCCAAGATGGCGGATCCGTGCTGCGTTAGCTGATAGGGGACCTCTGCTCGTAACTCTCCTCGCTCTCTGTTCTTCTCTGTCAGTTTCTTATACCATTCAGTGCTTTGTTGAGTTCTTTTTCTCTTCATTTGACGCTTAGGGTTCCAGGATTGTCATTTGTCTCTGTTTTACTTAGTTTTGTTAGGTCTTTGCTGTGGAGGGACAGTGTGCTGCTTCTGTCTATAGCGCCATATTCCCAGAATTCCCCAGCTAATCAGGATCTTAATGTGAGCTTCTTGACTAATTTATCCAGGTTGTAGTCCTTTTGCAACAATCCCTCAAGTATCTCAACCTCTTTCTGTCCCTATCTACCTTTAAGACCTCTTCTGCTGCTGCTCTCCACAGATGCCTTCAGGATGCTGATGCTTTTACCAAGAACACCAAAACCTAAAGTCTTTGCTGGACCGAGGCAATGTTTGTTGTTGTTGTTGAGATGCTGAATCCCTCCTTGTGACAATACTGAAGATGTCTTCACTGTGAGTACTGATACTGTACTAAAGATAGTGGATTGTATTACTGGCAAAGCAGTTGGTATTAAGTCTGCTGATTCTTTGGATTTCAACGTTTTTTGGAGATTTACTCTTACTGTAGCCTCCTTGCTAAAGGATTCAGACTTAAGTCTCTGGGGCATGGCCTAGAATACAATCTGATATGTACCATGATGTACTTAAAGTCTACCTCCCGTCTGGCCTCAAACACTGGCCTATTTCCATTGACTCAAATGTGTTCATCTTGATTCTTCCCCTGTAATTCTTTCCCAGAAGAATCCTTAGATCCTGGTATAATATGCTTCCCAGCCCCACCAATTCTCCTGGAAATGATCAAATTGTGCGGGATGCATATGTTATCTTATTCCCCTCCCTGTTACCCTCAGTAAAACTTTTATTATCTTTATTATGAATCTACTCCCACCCAATAATTAGTCTTTCTTAGAAATATGGAGAAAGTGACACTCCTTCAGGTGAGGTCTTAAGCAATACCAAGACATAGGGTAGGGAAGGAGATGTATATGGTTCTTGCCTATCAGTTCACATAAGTTGTCACTGTCTTGTTGGTACTGTCTCTGCCCAATGACCCTAGTGCCTACTTGTACCATGGTAATCTTTCTATTGTTTCTATGCCACATTTTGGACATTGATATGTTTTATGAGCTTCCTTGTGGTCCTATCTTAGTCACACACCCCACAGCCATTTATTCTCTGGTGTCATGAGACCTCACTAACCATATTGACAGGAAGTGGGATGCAGGGTCCCTGTTACCTTTGCTCTTATGATCCACATAATTTTTTTCTTTCCATTTCCCCTGTATTTTGCACAGAGAAATAACCAGACTATGAGAAACATCCTATTTTCCCTACCACTCACTACTCCTATGCATTCATCTATTCAACACACTTCTCCCATATAGCTCAGCTGTGGTGGGGAGGGGTGAGGTTCATAGGAGCAGTTTAAATATCTGTTAGAAAGACTTGGAGTGGGTGTCTAGCAACTGCTTGGTGCTTTTTTAAGGATGTATGTGTATGGGGGGAGGGTATATTACTCTTACTATCTTTAGTTTTGGGACTTTAACTGAAACTGTGATGAAAAAGTCATTTAAAATTCTGTAAAGCTTTCCATTAAATGTCAATCTTCCCTCTAAGCATAGCAAAAGTGCATGTATTTCCCAAACCCTTACTTGTTCTTTTATAAACATTTCTCCTTCAAGACTGGAGAAGGTTCCCTCTAGCACCCTGAAATACAGACCTACCTACTGTGTTCTAGGATGGATAGCACTGTGGAACCACCCTAAGGAGAGTGCAGAGAAGAGCTAATGAGGGAAATAAAATAGGGGGAGGGGCATTTTAGTATTGTATAAGAGGACAAACCAGGGCTATGTGCTTAAGTTTCTCTCATCGATGTAGTCACCAAAAACCAAGAAAACGAAACCCGTTGCTGTCGAGTCTATGTCGACTCATAGCAACCCTATAGGACAGAGTAGAACTGCCCCATAGAGTTTCCAATGAGTGGCTGATGGATTAGAACTGCCAACCTTTTGGTTAGCAGTCGTAGCTCTTATCCACTGTGCCACTAGGGCTCCGTAGTCACCAGACAGTGTACATAATAAATAAATCAGTTGTTAGCACAGAATGCCAGAGGAGGAAGGCACAGCTTCTGTGGCCCAGGGATAAAAATACCTTGGGGTATTGCTAGGGATAGGTGAAGAAGGGCAGGAAATTGGAGCTGTGGAGAATACAAGACTGCTTTGAGTGTGACCAGTTACTACTGTGGGCTATCCTTCTCACTAAAGGGACTAGAGACTGTGTCACTAGATAGAGACTATTCTCAGTTCTACTTTGGAATGCCAGGAATCAAAAAATTCATAGTTGTCTGGATTAAAAGATTTGAAACACATGGAATGGACCTTATGGGTAAAAAGAGAATTTCAAGTAAGATCAAATGACCCGGAAGGTGGCACTGCTTTAAATTTCTGGAGTTTTACGGGAAGCCAGGGCTATCTGAAATAGCACTCAGTAAGGAAGCCGTTTAAAGTGGTGGATTTTCTCCAGTGCATGGTGACCATCACAATTAACTAATTATTTTGTTTCCTTGATCAGCTTTTCTTTTCTCTAGCACCACCTGAAGTCATGTGGTCACCCAGGATGGAGACTGCCTAACCAATGTTTACCTGTGCTGTAGTCTTTAAATGACAGTACACTGCAGCCCTTGGGTCCAGCAGACTGACCCTCTTCTGGACAGCCTCCTCATTTTTTGGAGCATGGCCAGAGGGAGCTAAATCCCAGTGTCTCAAGGGAGCCCTTTGGGTACCATTCGATTGGGAAGACCCATGCTACTGTTGTCTCCAGCTGTCACACTTGTGCTAATTGTCAGAGCATGTAGGACAAGGACAAGGCCTTGATCGGAAATTTTTCTCAATTGTGCTTTTTCACAAGTGCTGGACTCTAAACAATGGGAATTGATGGGCTGTAGTCCTGTGGCAGTCCAAATATAGAAAATAAGATCCTGAAATACCTTGAGTTGGAACCATTTATCTACAGAGGTCTTGACAGAGCTACCAGATAGAGCACCAGTCTTTATTCGCGGTTATTTTCACAATATATTCAATAAAGCCCAAGTGAATTTGATCTTCGTGAGCAGGGTGAGTTATTCTAGATTTTTGTATCCCAGGCACCAAGAACACTTCCTGTAGTGGCCAACTTAGACTTTTTCCATGATTTGAAGGTATTTTGTTGTTAGTTGGCTTCGAGTTGGTTCTGACTCATAGCTACATTATGTACAACAGAACAAAACACTGTCCTGTCCGCACAACCATTGCTATGTTTGAGCCCATTGTTGCAGCCACTGTGTCAATCTATCTCATTGAGAGTCTTCTTCTTTTTCACTGACCCTATACTTTGTCAAGTATTATGTCCTTCTCTAGAGACTGGTCCCTCCTGATAACATGTCCAAGGTACGTGAGACAAAGTCTTGCCATCCTCGCTTCTAAGGAGCATTCTGGCTGTACTTCTTCCAAGAAAGACTTGTTCGTTCTTCTGGTAGTCTATGGTATATTCGATATTATTCACCAGCACCGTAATTCAAAGGCATCAATTTTTCTTCTGTCTATCTTATTCATTGTCCAGCTTTCACATGCATATGAGGCAATAGAAAATATCAGAGATTGGGACAGGCACACCTTACTCTTCAAAGTGACATCTTTGCTTTTCAACACTTTAAAGAGGTTTTTGCAGCAGATTTTCCCAATGCAATAAATACATCCTTTGATTTCCTAACTGCTGCTTCCATGGGCATTGATTTTGGATCCAAGTAAAATGAAATCTTTCACAACTTCAATATTTTCTCCATTTATCATGATGTTGCTTATTGATCCAGGTGTAGGATTTTAATTTTCTTTATGTTGAAGTGTAATCCATACTGAAGGCTATAGTCTTTGATCTTCATCAGTAAGTGCTTCAAGACCACTTCACTTTCTGCAAGCAAGTTTGTGTCATCCATGTATCACACGTTGTTAGTGAGCTTTCCACCAATCCTAATGACACGTTCTTCTTCATATAGTCCATCTCCTGAGGTTATTTGCTCAGTATACAGATTGAATAAGTAAGACACAACCCTGACACACACCTTTCCTGATTTTAAACCACACAGTATCCCCTTGTTCTGTTTGAACGACTACCTGTTGGTCTATGTACACGTTCTGCATGAGTAAAATTAAGTTTTCTGGAATTCCTATTCTTTGTAATGTTATCCATAATATTTATGATCCACACGGTCAAATGCCTTTGCATAGTCAATAAAACACAGGTAAACATCTTTCTAATATTCTCTGATTTCAGGCAAGATCTACCTGACATCAGCAATGATATTCCTGGTTCCATGTCCTCTTCTGAATCCGGCCTGAATTTCTGGCAGTTCCTTATCGATGTACTGCTGCAACCATTTTTGAATTATCTTCAGCAAAATTTTACTTGCGTGTGATATTAATGATATTATTCGATGATTTCCACATTCTGTTGGATCACCTTTCTTTGGAATGGAAACAAATATATTTGTCTTCCAGTTGGTTGGCCCGGTAGTTGTCTTCCAAATTTGTTGGCACAGAATATTGATCTTTCTGTGTTCTATTTCCTTTTGGATGACTTCCAGTTTTCCTAGATTCATACTTCATACATTGCATGTTCTTATTATTAATGGATGTTTGCAGCTGTTTCTTCTCATTTTCAGTCATGTCACATCAGCAAATGAAGGTCCCGAAAGCTTGACTCCATCCATGTCATTAAGGCTGACTCTACTTTGAGGAGCAAGCTCTTTCCCAGTTGTATTTTGAGTGCCTTCCAACCTAAGGGGCTCATCTTCCAGCACTGTATCAGACAATGTTCTGCTGCTGTTCAAAAGGTTTTCACTGGCCAATTTTTTCAGAAGTAGACCATCAGATCCTTCTTCTTAGTCTGGAAGCTCTGCTGAAACCTGTTCACCATGGGTGATGCTGCTGGTATTTCAAATACCGCAGCATAGCTTCCAGTATCACAGTAATACGAAAGCCACCACAGTACGACAAACTGACAGACGCAAGTTGGGAAGGTATTTTAGCAGGTAACATATACTCCACAACTCATCTGTCAGTCTGTCAATGGAATGCTTGAAGATCGATATCCTAGGCATTAGTAGGCTGAAATGGACTGGTATTAGCCATTTTGAATTGGACAATCATATGGTCTACCATGACAGGAATGACAAATTGAAGTGGAAAGGCATTGCATTCTTTGTCAAAAAAGAATATTTCAAGATCTTTCCTGAAGTACAATGCTGTCAGTAATAAGATAATATCCATATACCTACAAGGAAGACCAGTTAATATGACTATTATTCAAACTTAAGCACCAACCACTAATGCGAAAGATGAAGAAACTGAAGATTTTTACCAATTTCTGAAGTCTGAAATTGATCAAACATGAAATCAAGATGCATCGGTAAATAGTGGTGATTGGAACTCAAAAGTTGAAAACAAAGAAGAAAGGTCCATAGTTGGAAAATATGGCCTTGGTGATAGAAATGATGCCAGAGATCTCATGAAAGAATTTTGTTTATTGCAAATACCTTTTTCAACAACGTAAACGGCAACTATACAAATGGGCCTTGTCTTAGTCATCTAGTGCTGCTATAACAAAAATACTACAAGTGGATGGTTTTAACCAAGAGAAGTTTATTTCCGCACAGTTCACGTAGGCTAAAAGTCCAAATTCAGGGCATCAACTCCAGGGGAAGGCTTTTTCTCTCTGTCTGCCTTCTTCTCGTCGGTGTTCTCCTGGACTAGGAGCTTCTCTGCACAGGGACCCCGGTACAAAGGACACGCTCTACTCCCGGCACTACTTTCTTGATGGTGTGAGGTCCCCCAACTCTCTGCTTGCTTCTCATTCCCTTTATCTCTTGAGAGCTAAAAGGCGGTGCAGGCCACACCCCAGGGAAACTCCCTTTACATTGGATCAGGGATGTAACCTGGGTAAGGGTGGTGTTATAATCCCGCCCTAATCCTCTTTAACATAAAATTACAATCACAAAATGGAGGCCAACCACACAATTCTGGGAATAATGGCCTAGCCAAATTGATATACACATTTTTGGGGGGACACAATTCAATCCAAGACAGACCTCACAGGATGGAATACACAGGAATCAATTCAGCTACATCTGTGGAAAGTGATGATGGAGAAGGTCAATATCATAAGTCAGAACAAGGCCTGGGGCTGACTGCGGAACAGACCATCGATGGCTCATGGGCAAGATCAAGTTGAAGCTGAAGAAAATTAAAACAAGTCTACGAGAGCCAAGGCCTTGAGTATATCGCACCTGAATGCACAGATCATCTCAAGAATAGATTTGATACATTGACTACTAATGACCGAAGACCAGACAAGTTGTGGGATGACATCAAGAACATCATACACAAAGAAAGCAAAAGGTCATTAAAAAGACAGGAAAGAAAGAAGAGACCAAAATGGATATCAGAAGAGACTCTGAAACTTGCTCTTGAACCTAGAGTAGCTAAAGTGAATGGAAGAAATGATGAAGTAGAAGAGCTGAACAGAAGATTTCAAAGGGCTGTTAGAGAAGACAAAGTTAAGTGTTATATTGATATGTACAAAGATCTGGAGTTAGAAAACGAAAAGGGAAGAACTCATTTGGCATTTCTCAAGCTGAAAGAACTGAAGAAAAAATTCAAACCTCGAGTTGCAGTATTGAACGATTCTATGGGGAAAATATTGACCAATGCAGGAAGCATCAAAAGAAGATACAAGGAATACACAGAGTCACTGTACCAAAAAGAATTGGTCGATGGTCAGCCATTTCAGGAGGTTTCATATGATCAACAGCCGATGGTACTGAAGGAAGAAGTCCAAGCTACACTGAAGGCATTGGCGAAAAACAAAGTCTCTAAGAACTGATGGAATACCAATTGAGATATTCCAATGAATGTTTGCAATGCTGGAAGCTCTCACTCATTTATGCCAAGAAATTTGGAGGACAGCTACCTGGTCAACTGACCGGAAGAGATCCATATTTGTGCAAATTGCAAAGAAAGGTGGTCCAATGAAATATGGAAATTATTGAGCAATATCATTAATATCACTCGAAAGTAAGATTTTGCTGAAGATAATTCAAAAATGGTTACAGCAGTACATCAACAGGGAACTGCCAAAAATTCAAGATGGATTCAGAAAAGGACGTGGAACAATGGATATCATTGCTGATGTCAGATGGATCTTGACTGAAAGCAGAGATGACCAGAAAGATGTTTATCTGTGTTTTGTTGACTATGCAAAGGCACTCGACTGAGTAGATCATAACAATTCATGGAAACACTGCAAAGAATGGGAATTCCAGAACACTTAATTTTCCTCATGAGGAACTTGTACACAGATCAAGAGGCAGTCATTCAAACAGAACAAGGAGATACTGAATGGTTTAAAATCAGGAAAGTTGTGGGTCAGGGTTGTATCCTTTCACCATACTTATTCAATCTGTATGTTGACCAAATAATCTGAGGAGCTGGACTATATGAAGAAGAACGTGGCAGCAGGAATGGAGGAAGGCTCATTAATAACCTGTGATAT